>NC_057806.1:140270216-140327637 GCF_018294505.1 Triticum aestivum
CGAGGTTGGGGACGGGGTCGGGGCGGCGGGCGCACGGCGGAGGGCGGCGATGTAGGGGGGTGTCAAGGTCGGGGTCGGGGGCGGCATCGAGGTCACGGTCGGGGGCGGGGGCGGCGTCGAAGGTGTGCGGAGAGCGATGGGTCGCGCGCGGCGGCCGACGACGATGCAGGGCGGCGACAGCGGAGGAGTAGGGATTTGGGGGAAGTGGTCGTGGGGGAAGAACAAACCGCGTGGTTAAGTTAAAAGTAGCAGTAGCGCGTTCCAGGAAGTGTGCTGCTGCTACAGTAGCTATAGCGTGTTTCTTAACAAGCGCTACTGCTATTCCTTCTCTTTTTTATTTGCTTTCCCTTTAATTTTATTTTCATTCGCAGTAGCGCCTTTGTTCGTAAACGCGCTGCTACAAAACAAGTAGCGGTAGCGCGGTTCCACGTAGATCGCTACTACTATGTGTAGCCTATCGGCTAAGCCGTGGGAATTTTAGTAGTAGCGCTTTTGTACTCGGGTGCGCTATTGCTATAACTGTATCTGTAGCGCGGTTTAAAATACCCCGTTGCTGCTAATTAGCACCAGCGTACATTTTTATCCCGCGCTACTGCTAATGTTCTGTGTATAAGGTTTTCCCTAGTAGTGATGGATAGAGGGGCCGATAGGTGGGAGGGCATGGGAGAGAGAGCACGGGAAATGAGAGTGGTCTAGAGAGAGAGAGACGAATATGACGTCACAGCAAGAGATTCCCTTGAGTGTGTATATGCAAGGGGGAGTGGATAGAGGCACCAGGAGAATATAATTTTTTTGTGTTGTGTCTGTGTTGGTATGTGTGGGTGTGAGAAGATAACGAGACGTGGCGTAGAGGGTGTGTCACCGCGTGAGGTCCGGTGGGTCGAGGTGAGGCCCTTCGTTCGGTTCTGTCCTGTGCCACATTGGTCGGCCCGTGACGCATTTAGGGAGACCCATGGTTGACTAGTCGTACAAGACAAAGATAGCATAATTGAGAAGGACTCTATGTCCACTGACACAGCCGGCTAGGATTTGTAACCCTGGGTTCTCGGACTAAGGTAACCCCTTTATCTCTGATATTACTATTCATCCAACCTAACTTTAAGGGGCATCCTACAGAATGCTCTACTAGAATCATACTCGTCGATTAGAAGAGAGGTGTGAGACAATGCATGAGAGATAGGCCTAAAGATAATGTGCGTACAGGAGACACGTAGGTAGGTCTGTGTATATAGAAAGGGTCGATGGGGATTGTGCGTGTGTATGCTTGCGAGAGGAAGAGTGCTTGTGATAAAGGTTAGTGAAAACAGTCATAAATGGTTACGAGAGGGGGGAGGGTTATATCGAGAGCATGTGTGCGAGAAAGACACATCGGGAGAGAGTATGTGAGCATGTGTGAGAGACCACCGATGGAGAGTGAAACTACACGTACAAGACTGCTGTACGCATTGATTAAAGATAGAAATTGTATCCAAATATTAGGATGGGATCATGATATTTGTAATCCGCATAAGGAAAGGTCATTGATCCATCAGACATCTAGATTCTATCGAATTTGAGCATGTCTATGTTATTATTCGACACAATTGATCCACATAGTTAGTATTTTGAACTCCAGACAATGCATCGCTTTAGCAATCGGATATAAACGTGAGTATAGTTCATGTTGTGTGTGTAAAGCACATTATACATACGAAAGTTACACAATGAACATTATAAATAGCTATCTATGAACTAGCATACATTTGAATTCAACTTAAGGTGGTTTAAAAAATCGAATTCAACATGAAGTCCATTCGATTATTTGAATTTGATATCATGGCATGTGTAAATCATACCTAAATTATGGGGCACCAATCTTTGCTTTGATTTTGTACATAATAGCATATCTAGTCGTGTACAAAATAGATTCTAATTTAGCCCCTCCATTCCAAAATAATTGTAGTTATAGGATTTTCAAGTGTCAAAAATTCAAAAAGAAGTGGATAATTTAATGAGGTTTTCAAACATACAAGGTCAAATTTAACGTTGTCTATTTAGGTCAATCCTCAAAGTTCAAGAGTACTCTAAACGTGAATGCTCGTGTTTCAAAATTTCGAACGAAGCGCCAAAAGAGCCTCTACTCGCCCGAAACCGCGTGAGACCAACGTTTGCTAGTACAAGGAAGTTACTTTTCTAATAACTCCAACCGTGAAACCTACTGGCCCGACGTCCAAAGGTCTAAACCGGGGTAGGTTTGTAGCTTCATCTAGATGCCACGCAACCGCCTCCGAAAAACATTCATACCCAATGGTCGCCTAAGCACACATGCGCGCGGCCGAAATCACTCCCGCCCACTACTTGGGACACCTGGGATTACCATCCTACCACCGACCCGCAGTAGGTCCGAAATTTAAGAGGGGGCAAAGTTTGTACTTTCCCCAAATATCAAACAAGCGCGTCTCATCTTCTGTTCAAAAAAGCGAAAAACAAGCGCGTCCTAGACCGAAACATGGTTCCCCCCTACCCCCCGCCCACCCGTCTGATTCCCCATTCGTACTCCATGGGCGCAAAAACTACCTCTCCACCAGCGGTGAAGCCCCGGCGTCCTCCGTCCGCCACCTCATTCCACCCATCAACCGCAGCCCTCCTCCATCACGCCGGAGCCAATACCCCGACGTCATTGTCCATCGCAACCTCAACCGCAACGCCCTCCACGGCTAGTAGTTGAAGCCGAGGCCGAGCCGTCCGTACCCAAGCCAGTTCAACCATGTCGTCTTGCGCCTCACCACTGTCGCTCCAACTTCGCCACCCTCCACCGCACCGGAGTTGTTCCTACTACGCCGTCCTTCGCCGCCTCGGATCTGCTTCCCCTCCGCCGACATACGGCCACGGCAACACAGTCAACAATTTGGTCATGGGTTCGTCCAAGCCTGCACCCTCCTCCAGAACATCGGTTTCCCCGGCAAAAAGAAGAAGATCGGCGCGACATGTGGAGGAGACCACACCAGCAACCGAAAATGGTACTCCTCTTCCCTTATTCGTGCAAATCTTATGTGTCTGCTTGCATGGTATTCATCCCACAGAAGACACTAGTTGACCGCTTCTTCTTGATACTAGATGTTCCTAGTAACTCGTGATGCACAAGGTTTCTCCTCATATACTATTTCACCTTAGCTAGAGGTCCGTCGCCCCCCAGAATTTCAATTCCTGGTCAGTTGATTCCCAATTAAGGAAGCATTCCCCAGCGTAACAGGGGCTAGTCCGCCTATTACGCCGGGGAAGCAGTGCCTCGGTATTTATCTTAGGGGCATGTGGGGCCTAGAGCTACTGGTGCTCGATCTGGAGGTCGGCCGAGATTAAAGGGATGGCCTGGGGGCGCTGCCAAGCACGGCGGTGGTGTGAGGTCGAGGGGAGGGCGGGGCGGCGGAGGCAGGGGTCTGGGACGGTGGTCGCTGACGGTTGGAGAAAGATCGTCAACAGTGACTGGCGGGAGGTAGACGAAGGCCATCTGCCTGTTCCTTATAGATCGGACGGTTCATTAAAAAATCGACTTAGCTATTTATTTTCATTTGACTGTTATCTTGATATGACCACATGTGGTGGTGTGCTGGAGGAGTACCTGCATTTCCTGTGCTCATATATTACAAAATCATACGGAGTAGAATATAATTTTGTTTGCCATGCAATGTTGTAGAGCTATCATATGTCTTCTGTCATTTATTTTTCATCCACCTGCTATCTGCTACTTTTACAGTACACTAGTTCTGCACGCACTTCACCCATACTCTCACTATTGTGTTTTTATGCGTATTTCAGACTTTGCTGCTATGAGAGAAGCAAAAAAAGGAAAGAGGGAAGTCGCTCCAGCACCGTACGCAGATAGGCCAGACACATTTCAGCCTTATAATAGGTGCAGTGTCAGCAGATGGAGACAGTAAACGTAGCTCTGGAGTTGATGACCTCGCTCGCAATGAACCACCATCCCATGTGCTTGCTTGAACTTCGCGGTGTCAGATGTGGTTGCATGTTTCATATGGTGTCTAGCTTGTATTCGGAAGGCCGAAGTCGGTCTTTATTAAGATAAGGAAAGATATTTCGTACATGAACCCCCATCCTGTGAGCACCAGAAGACAAATAGCTAGTCAGGGCACTGGCCGAGCTAGTGACAAGCCCAGCAAAGAGAGGCATCACCTGGAAGCCAACTAAAAATCCGCGATGGTGGCGAAGCAGTCCGCCTCCCACCAGGCCCTCAGGTCCTAGATGATCATGCTCACCACTCCAGCCAGATGTCTAGCTTGTATTGCTTTCAATTTGGTTAAATTGCATCTGCTTAGCTTACACATTATACCTTTGAATATGACATGCCTTTCTGTTTTTGGTACATACTAGTACATCTGTGTATTAACCATGTTCTTACATCAAACTAATGTTCTTGTGTATCCCTCATCGATCACTTATGATGAGGCAGTCAGGCAAGTGGATTACTCCTCATTTAAAGAATGCAGCGTCAGCCTCCTGACATGATTCTCAAGAAACAGCAAGGCTAGATGAAGATAGTGAACGTAGCTCTGTAGTTGATTACCGCATTTCCCCTACACTAGCATTGCAGGTGCTTGCTCTAACTTGGCAGCGTGATATGTGATTGCATGTTGCATATGGTGTCTAGATTGTAATTCTTCCAATCTGGTTAAACTGCGTGTGCTATTCTGCTCAGCTTATACATTATACCTGTTAATGTGACATGCCTTCCTGTATTTAATACATAGTGCATCTGTCTATTAAGCATGTCCTCACATAAAACTATTTTTTTTGTATCCCGCATAAATCAATATGACGAGACACCTTCAGTATATGCAGTGTGATATTAGTTGCATCTTTGATATGATTTATAGCATGCACTGCTTCTAATTTGTTGAAATGCCATTTATGATGGGACACTTTTAACTTGGCAGAGTCATATTGGTTGCATCTTTCACGTGGTGTCTAGCTTGCATTGCTTCTTATTTGGTGAAATGGTTTCTGCTTAGTTTACACAAACAGTTGTGAATATGCCATGTTGTCATGTTTTTCGTATTATTCCATCCTGGAATCATGTGTTTGCCTTACATCAAAGTAGAGTATCATGCACGAATGAGTTCTGAAGAGTGAATTTTATTGCTTTTTCTTGTCGGTTTTACTTGACAATTCAAAATCAATAAAGCGGAAGGAAGTTAGCAAGGCAGCGGATGAAGGTGCTCCTTCCAAATAGAGGGCCTCTACAGATTCTATTCCTCCATCCCCCCAAGATGATTTCCAAGACAACACATGCATAGACACTCAATGTAGTTGTGTTGGTGATGAGCACGTCTCCCCTAGTGCACCATCATAGGTGCTCCCTCTAACTTGGCACTGTTATATGTGGTTGCATGTTATGTATGATGTCTAGCTTGTATTGCTTCTAATTTTGTTGAATTTCATCTAATTACTTTACACATTATACTTGTGACTATGACACGTGTTCCTGTTTCTAGAACATACAATATCTGTCTATCACACCATGTTCTTACATCAAAGTACATTTGTTTTGAAGAACTAAATTGTTATTCGTTTTTCTTGTCGGCTTGACTTAACATGGCACAGAGAAAGAGGAAGCAAGACAGAACGACGGGGAAAGGGAAGCGAAACAATCCTGCAGATTCTGCTGGTACTGATGGTGCAATAGAAGGTCAAAGTCCGGCGGATAATTGTACCGATAGGGTATCCCGTGCTACACGAGCTGCATAACAAGCCAAACAGAAACAAATAGCTGCCACCAAACAAGCAGAGACAACCCTAGTTGTTGCAACACCTTCCACCGTACCACCAGCTGCACGATTTACTCGTTGGTCAACTCGGCTAGCAGCACGTTCCCAAGCTCCCTTGCCACCTGACACTACTTCTGAAGCACTCTTGACACAAGATGAGTTGGCAAGATCAGATGAACTTTATGAGCTTCAACAGCAAGAAGGTAGTTGCTGGAGTCAAGTTACAGTTGCATGCTTCTTTATATGTAGTCTCAGAGTTTGATGTACACTAACACTTCCTATATTCGTTGTTGGACTAGCACCTAGGCGCAAGAGGAAACAGACATCAGGGATAATGCTCGATAGGTTAACTAAATGTAGAGGAGGAAGAACGGAGATCCATTTTGAGGCAGGTTTAAAAAGGCCACGTGATGCTACAGAGTCAGCCAAGTTAGTATCAGTGGCAGCGGTTGCTGTTAGGTGTCATGTACATATCCTTGATACGTCTCCAACGTATCTATAATTTTTTATTGCTCCATGCTATATTATCTACTATTTTGGACATTATTGGGCTTTATTATCCACTTTTATACTATTTTTGGGACTAACCTATTAACCAGAGGCCCAGCCCAGAACTGTTATTTTTTGCCTGTTTTAGGGTTTCGAAGAAAAGGAATATCAAAGGAAGTCCAAACGGAATGAAACCTTCGGGAATGTGATTTTCTCAATAGATAAGACCCGGGAGACTTGGACCCTACATCAAGGCACGTAACAGGAGGCCACGAGGTAGGGGGGTGCGCCCTACCCTACCAGGCGCGCCCCCACCCTCGTGGGCCCCCTGTTGCTCCACCGACGTACTTCTTCCTCCTATATATATCCACGTACCCCCAAACGATCAGAAGAGAAGCCAAAACCCTAATTCCACCATCGTAACTTTCTGTATCCACGATATTCCATCTTGGGGCCTGTTCCGGAGCTCCGCCGGAGGGGGCATCGATCACGCAGGGCTTCTACATCAACACCATAGCCCCTCAGATGAAGTGTGAGTAGTTTACCTCAGACCTACGGGTCCATAGTTAGTAGCTAGATGGCTTCTTCTCTCTTTTTGGATCTCAATACAATGTTCTCCCCCTCTCTTATGGAGATCTATTCGATGTAATCTTCTTTTTGCGGTGTGTTTGTTGAGACCGATGAATTGTGGGTTAATGATCAAGTCTATCTATGAATAATATTTGAATCTTCTCTGAATTCTTTTATGTATGATTGGTTATCTTTGCAAGTCTCTTCGAATTATCAGTTTGGTTTGGCCTACTAGATTGATCTTTCTGGCAATGGGAGAAGTGGTTAGCTTTGGGTTCAATCTTGTGGTGTCCTTTCCCGGTGACAGTAAGGGCAGCAAGGCACGTATTGTATTGTTGCCATCGAGGATAACAAGATGGGGTTTTCTTCATATTGCATGATTCTATCCCTCTACATCATGTCATCTTACTTAAGGCGTTACTCTGTTCTTAACTTAATACTCTAGATGCATGCTGGATAGCGGTCGATGAGTGGAGTAATAGTAGTAGATGCAGGCAGGAGTCGGTCTACTTGTCTCGGACGTGATGCCTATATACATGATCATACCTAGATATTCTCATAACTATGCTCAATTCTGTCAATTGCTCAACAGTAATTTGTTCACCCACCGTAGAATACTTATGCTCTTGAGAGAAGCCACTAGTGAAACCTATGGCCCCCGGGTCTATTTTGTCATATTGATCTCCTACTACTTAGTTATTTCCTTTGCTATTTACTTTGCCTTTATTTTACTTTGCATCTTTATCATAAAAATACCAAAAATATTATCTTATCATATCTATCAGATTTCACTCTCGTAAGTGACCCTATAGGGATTGACAACCCCTATTTGTGTTGTTGCGAGGATTTATTTGTTTTGTGCAGGTGCGAGGGACTCGCGCGTAGCCTCCTACTGGATTGATACCTTGGTTCTCAAAAACGAAGGGAAATACTTACGCTACTTTGCTGCATCATCCCTTCCTCTTCGGGGAAAACCAACGCAGTGCTCAAGAGGTAGCAAGAAGGATTTTAGCGCCGTTGTCGGGGAGGTCTACGCAAAAGTCAACATACTAAGTACCCATCACATACCCTTATCTCCCGCATTACATTATCTGCTATTTGCCTCTCGTTTTCCTCTCCCCCACTTCACCCTTGCCGTTTTATTCGCCCTCTCTCTCTCTATCCTCCCTCTCTATTTGCCTCTTTTGTTTGCTTGTGTGTTAGTTTGCTTGCTTGTCACGATGGCTCAAGATAATACTAAATTATGTGACTTCACCAATACCAACAACAATGATTTTATTAGCACTCCGATTGCTCCTCTTACCGATGCTGAATCTTGTGAAATTAATGTTGCTTTGCTGAATCTTGTCATGAAAGATCCGTTTTCCGGCCTTCCTAGTGAAGATGCTGCTAGCCATCTAAATAGCTTTGTTGATTTGTGTGACATGCAAAAGAAGAAAGATGTGGATAATGATATTGTTAAATTTAAGCTATTTCCTTTTTCGCTTAGAGATCGTGCTAAAGTTTGGTTTTTGCCTTTGCCTAAAAGTAGTATTAATTCATGGAACAAGTGCAAAGATGCTTTTATCTCTAAGTATTTTCCTCCCGCTAAGATCATCTCTCTTAGAAATGATATTATGAATTTTAAGCAACTTGATCATGAACATGTTGCACAAGCTTGGGAGAGAATGGAATTAATGATACGTAATTGCCCTACTCATGGTTTAAATTTGTGGATGATTATTCAAAAAAATTGTGCCGGATTGAATTTTGCTTCTAGAAATCTTTTAGATTCGGCTGCGGGAGGCACTTTTATGGAAATCACTTTAGGAGAAGCTACTAAACTCCTAGATAATATTATGGTTAATTATTCTCAATGGCATACTGAAAGATCTACTAATAAAAAGGTGCATGCGATAGAAGAAATTAATGATTTGAGTGGAAAGATGGATGAACTTATGAAATTATTTGCTAATAAGAGTGTTTCTTCTGATCCTAATGATATTCCCTTGTCTACTTTGATTGAGAATAATAATGAATCTATGGATGTGAATTTTGTTGGTAGGAACAATTTTGGTAACAATGCGTATAGAGGAAATTTCAATCCTATGCCTTATCCTAGTAATCCATCTAATAATTATGGTAATTCCTACAACAATTCTTATGGAAATTATAATAAGATGCCCTCTGATTTTGAATCTAATATTAAAGAATTTATTACTTGGCAAAAGAATTTTAATGCTATGATTGAAGAAAAATTGCTTAAGATTGATGATTTGGCTAGGAACATTGATAGAATTGCTCTTGATGTTGATTCTTTGAAACTTAGATCTATTCCACCTCAGCATGATATCAATTAGTCTCCCAAAGCCATGAGAATTTCCATTGATGAGTGCAAAGAAAGAACTGCTAGGATGCGTGCTAAGAAAGATGCCTTTATAAGAGCGTGTTCTTCTAGTTGCTATGAAAATAAAGATGAAGATCTAAAAGTTATTGATGTGTACCCTATTAAATATTTGTTTTGCAATATGAATCTTGATAATGATGGGACTGAATATGATCCACCTTTACCTAGAAGGCGTTCCAAGAATTAGGAATTCGTTGATCTTGATGCTAAATTTGATACAAGTGGGATTGAAGAAATTAAAACCCTAGATGTTGCTAAACCCACTATTATGGATTTCAAGGAATTTAACTATGAAAATTGCTCTTTGATTGATTGTATTTCCTTATTGCAATCCGTGCTAAATTCTCTTCATTCTTATAGTCAAAATAAAGCATTTACTAAACATATCGTTGATGCCTTGATGCAATCTTATGAAGAAAAACTTGAATTGGAAGTTTCTATCCCTAGAAAACTTTATGATGAGTGGGAACCAACTATTAAAATTAAAATTAAATATCATGAATGCTATGCTTTATGTGATTTGGGTGCTAGTGTTTCCACGATTCCAAAGACTTGTGTGATTTGTTAGGTTTCTGTGATTTTGATAATTCCTCTCTAAACTTGCACCTTGCAGATTCCACTATTAAGAAACCTATGAGAAGAATTAATGATGCTCTTATTGTTGCAAATAGTAATTATGTGCTTGTAGATTTTATTGTTCTTGACATAGATTGCAATCCTTCATGTCCTATTATTCTTGGTAGACCTTTCCTTAGAACGATTGGTGCAATTATTGATATGAAGGAAGGAAATATTAGATTCCAATTTCCAATAAGGAAAGGCAGGGAACACTTTTCTAGAAAGAAGATTAAATTACCTTATGAATCTATTATGAGAGCCACTTATGGATTGCCTACCAAAGATGTCAATACCTAGATCTATTCGTGATTGTTATGCCTAGCTAGGGGCGTTAAACGATAGCGCTTGTTGGGAGGCAACCCAATTTTATTTTTATTCCTTGGTTTTTGCTCCTGTTTAGTAATAAATAATTTATCTAGACTCTGTTTTGGCTGTGTTTTTTTGTGTTTAATTAGTGTTTGTGCCAAGTAGAACCGTTGGGAAGACTTGGGGAAAGTCTTGTTGAACTTGCTGTAAAAAACAGAAACTTTAGCGCTCACGAGAACTGCTTTCATTTTTATTTGGAGAGCGATATTTAGTTAATTATTTTTGCAGATGATTAATAGATAAATTACTCACGTCCAGAAATTTATTTTAGAATTTTTGGGGATCCATATATTGCGCTAGATACAGATTACTACAGATTGTTCTATTTTTGACAGATTCTGTTTTTCGTGTGTTGTTTGCTTATTTTGATGAATCTATGGCTAGTAAAATAGTTTATAAACCATAGAGAAGTTGGAATACAGTAGGTAAACACCAATATAAATAAAAAATGAGTTAATTACAGTACCTTGAAGTGGTCTTTTGTTTTCTTTCGCTAACGGAGCTCACAAGATTTTCTACTTTAAGTTTTGTGTTGTGAAGTTTTCAAGTTTTGGGTAAAGATTTGATGGATTATGGAACAAGGAGTGGCAAGAGCCTAAGCTTGGGGATGCCCATGGCACCCACAAGATAATCTAAGGACACCTAAAAGCCAAAGCTTGGGGATGCCCCGGAAGGCATCCCCTCTTTCGTCTACTTCTATCGGTAACTTTACCTGGAGCTATATTTTTATTCACCACATGATTTGTGTTTTGCTTGGAGCGTCTTGTATTATTTGAGTCTATGCTTGTTAGTTTACCACGATCATCCTTTCTGTACACACCTTTTGAGAGAGCCATACATGATTTGGAATTTGTTAGAATACTCTATGTGCTTCGCTTATATCTTTTGAGTTATATAATTTTGCTCTAGTACTTCACTTATATCTTTTAGAGCACGGTGGTGGATTTGTTTTATAGAAACTATTGATCTCTCATGCTTCACTTAGATTATTTTGAGAGTCTTAATAGCATGGTAATTTGCTTAAAATCCTAATATGCTAGGTATTCAAGATTAGTAAAATTTTCTTAAGAGTGTTTTGAATACTAAGAGAAGTTTGATGCTTGATGATTGTTTTGAGATATGGAGGTAATAATATCAAAGTCGTGCTAGTTGAGTAGGTGTGAAATTGAGAAATGCTTGTGTTGAAGTTTGCAAGTCCCGTAGCATGCACATATGGTAAACGTTATGCAACAAATTTGAAACATGAGGTGTTATTTGATTGTCTTCCTTATGAGTGGCGGTCGGGGACGAGCGATGGTCTTTTCCTACCAATCTATCCCCCTAGGAGCATGCGCGTAGTACCGGGGTTTTTGATGACTTGTAGATTTTTGCAGTAAGTATGTGAGTTCTTTATGACTAATGTTGAGTCCATGGATTATACGCACTCTCACCCTTCCATCCTTGCTATCCTCTTCGGTACCGTGCATTGCCCTTTCTCACATTGAGAGTTGGCGCAAACTTCGCTAGTGCATCCAAACCCCGTGATATGATACGCTCTTTCACACATAAACCTCCTTATATCTTCCTCAAAACAGCCACCATACCTACCTATTATGGCATTTCCATAGCCATTCCAAGATATATTGCCATGAAACTTTCCAACATTCCGTTCATCATGACACATTCATCATTGTCATATTGCTTAGCATGATCATGTAGTTGACATAGTATTTGTCGCAAAGCCACCATTCATAATCCTTTCATACATGTCACACTTGGTCCATTTCATATCCCGGTACACCGCCGGAGGCATTCATATAGAGTCATACTTTGTTCTAGTATCGAGTTGTAATCATTGAGTTGTAAATAAATAGAAGTGTGATGATCATCATTTTCTAGAGCATTGTCCCAAGTGAGGAATAAAAAAGAGAAAGGCCATAAAAAAAGAGAAAGACCATGAAAAAGAAAAAAGAGAAAGGCCATAAAAAAGAAAAGGCCCAAAAAATGAGAGAAAAAGAGAGAGGGGACAATGTTACTATCCTTTGCCACACTTGTGCTTCAAAGTAGCACCATAATCTTCATGTTAGAGAGTCTCTTGTTTTGTCACTTTCATATACTAGTGGGAATTTTTCATTATAGAACTTGGCTTGTATATTCCAACAATGGGCCTCCTCAAGTGCCCTAGGTCTTCGTGAGCAAGCAAGATGGATGCACACCCACTAGATTCTTTTGTTGAGCTTTCATACATTTGTAGCTCTAGTGCATCTGTTGCATGGCAATCCCTACTCCTTGCATTAACATCAATTGGTGGGCATCTCCATAGCCCATTGATTAGCCTCGTTGATGTGAGACTTTCTCCTCTTTTGTCTTCTCCACATAACCCCCCTCATTATATTCTATTCCACCTATAGTGCTATGTCCATGGCTCTCGCTCATATATTGCGTGAAAGTTTATAGGTTTGAGATTACTAAAGTATGAAACAATTGCTTGGCTTGTCATCGGGGTTGTGCATGATGAGAGCATTCTTGTGTGACCAAAATGAAACATGACTAAACCATATGATTTTCTAGGGATGAGCTTTCTTTGGCCATGTTATTTTGAGAAGACATAATTGCTTTGTTAGTATGCTTGAAGTATTATTATTTTTATGTCAATGTGAACTTTTGTCTTGAATCTTTCGGATCTGAATATTCATACCACAATTAAGAAGAATTACATTAAAATTATGCCAAGTAGCACTCCGCATCAAAAATTCTATTTTTATCATTTACCTACTCGAGGACGAGCAGGAATTAAGCTTGGGGATGCTTGATACGTCTCCAAAGTATCTATAATTTTTGGTTGCTCCATGCTATATTATCTACTATTTTGGACATTATTGGGCTTTATTATCCACTTTTATATTATTTTTGGGACTAGCCTATTAACTGGAGGCCCATCCCAGAATTGTTGTTTTTGCCTATTTTAGGGTTTCGAAGAAAAGGAATATCAAACGGAGTCCAAACGGAATGAAACCTTCGGGAATGTGATTTTCTCAAAAGATAAAACCCGGGAGACTTGGACCCAACGTCAAGGCACGTAACGGGAGGCCACGAGGTAGGGGGGAGCGCTCTACCCTACCAAGCGCGTCCCCACCCTTGTGGGTCCCCTGTTGCTCCACCGACGTACTTCTTGCTCCCATATATATATCCACATACCCCCAAACGATCAGAACAGGAGCCAAAACCCTAATTCCACCGCCGTAACTTTCTATATCCATGAGATTCCATCTTGGGGCATGTTCCAGAGCTTCGCCGGAGGGGGCATCGATCATGGAGGGCTTCTACATCAACACCATAGCCCCTCTGATGAAGTGTGAGTAGTTTACCTTAGACCTACGGGTCCATAATTAGTAGCTAGATGGCTTCTTCTCTCTTTTTGGGTCTCAATACAATGGTCTCCCCCTCTCTTGTGGAGATCTATTCGATGTAATCTTCTTTTTGCGGTGTGTTTGTTGAGATCGATGAATTGTGGGTTTATGATCAAGTCTATCTATGAATAATATTTGAATCTTCTCTGAATTCTTTTATGTATGATTGGTTATCTTTGCAAGTCTCTTCGAATTATCAGTTTGGTTTGGCCTACTAGATTGATCTTTCTTGCAATGGGAGAAGTGCTTAGCTTTGGGTTCAATCTTGCGGTGTCCTTTCTCGGTGACAGTAAGGGCAGCAAGGCACGTATTGTATTTTTGCCATCAAGGATAACAAGATGGGGTTTTCTTCATATTGCATGAGTCTATCCCTCTACATCATGTCATCTTGCTTAAGGCGTTACTCTGTTTTTAACTTAATACTCTAGATGCATGCTCGATAGCGGTCGATGAGTGGAGTCATAGTAGTAGATGCAGGCAGGAGTCGGTCTACTTGTCTCGGACGTGATGCCTATATACATGATCATACCTAGATATTCTCATAACTATGCTCAATTATGTCAATTGCTCAACAGTAATTTGTTCACCCACCGTAGAATACTTATGCTCTTGGGAGAAGCCACTAGTGAAACCTATGGCCCCCAGGTCTATCTTTGTCATATTGATCTCCTACTACTTAGTTATTTCCTTTGCTATTTACTTTGCCTTTATTTTACTTTGCATCTTTCTCATAAAAATACCAAAAATATTATCTTATCATATCTATCAGATCTCACTCTCGTAAGTGTCCCTATAGGGATTGATAACCCCTATTTGCATTGGTTGCGAGGATTTATTTGTTTTGTGCAGGTGCGAGGGACTCGCGTGTAGCCTCCTACTGGATTGATACCTTGGTTCTCAAAAACTGAGGGAAATACTTACGCTACTTTGCTGCATCATCCCTTCCTCTTCGGGGAAAACCAACGCAGTGCTCAAGAGGTAGCAATCCTCCCAACATGGATTCAGTACAGAGATGACAAAGACGAAACCCAGTTCAACACCTTCCTCGACCATTTATCTGTAAGTATGGTTATGTATGGAAACTAGTAATATTGTCTTGCTCCGTCCAGTACTTTCTAGGTTGCTGATAATGAGACTCCCATAATTTTCAACAGATGAGGTTCAAGTTGGATAGCCAAGATGATGCAACCAGACAAGCTTGCACCCATGTTTTCAAGTCTGCTCTGCGACCGTATCGGTATAACTTGAGGAAAACTCACTTTGAAGGCAAGGCTAACAGTGAACTTTCCCAAACATCTCTAGTGGAAAATATAAACACTGGTATGATCCGAAGTATCAGGTACATTATATATATATATGTGTGTGTGTGTGTGTGTGATCAGATCACATGTTGAAGTCCTATTTATGCATGTGCCACACAAATCTATCTTCTTGTAGGTGAACTGTTCAAAGAACAAGGCCAACCGTACGAAAGTGAAATTCCAACAGACGACAGGATCTCGTAGCTATATTGCACACTGCGAGGCTCTTGTAATTAGCTGTTGTTTCACTCTTTTTGTTGTACCATATTATCAGATCTATATTGACTTGTTCTAAATGCAGAGGAAAGCCCGCAAGGACCAAAAAGAACAGAACCAAATGTTGTGGAAATCTTCAAGGACTGTCACACCAGCAAGAAGAAGGGCATGACTACACCAGTCAAAGCCGCTATTGTAAGTCCTTAATCCTCATGCCTTTTAACTACTACTTACTCTGACTTGTGCCTTGAACTGCATGGTTTGCACCCAATGTCTATTACTCTTTTCAATTTTATACACAATTGCCTTAGTGTATCATTGCACCTTACACGGTTTAAAAGAGAGGAGTGATGTTCCTTTGATCTTGACCTGTAATCTAGTTTCGTGCTAGACTTTCCCACACAACGTTACAATTGCATGTTTGTCTGTTCTCAATTGTTTTGTGATATGAATGATGTCATACTATGCTTACCGTATTATAAACTTTGTCTCTTTATCCTTAGCCCTCAATACAATGTGAAGAAATAGATAATACATTAGTGATGGTACATGGTGATATGTTTGGAACCTGGTTTTATTATGTACTTTGCAATAAAATACAACTATTATTTTACATGGGTTCACCAGAATAAGTTCTGTATATAGACCAAAGCTATTTTGTTTGGTTTTGCTGCCTCCTTAATATCTTCTGTTCTGGTCCTACTAATGTAAAACCACAAATTTTCAGCGAGCTATGGAAAAAATGGTGGAACCGCCACCTTCTGAAGGTGGCGAGGCAACTATAACCGCAATGTCAGCTCTTGCTGCAGTGGGTCAGTACCTGTCCACTAACAGTGCCAAAAGCACGTTCCTGCGTAATACTGGCTTGGTTGTTAAGGCAATCTCGTCCAAACTGCCTCATGATCAAGATATGCAAGCTCAAAACAATGTTGTATCTGCGCTCCAGACACAAGTCCATTCCCTAACAGAGACCCTTTGTGAAACAAGGAGAGACATTGTTCGATGTTGTCAAGATATGCATGCTTTTGAAACCAGACTATCAGACATTTGCTATGTTGTTCAGGAGCCTAGGAGAACTGAAGGCGAAGGTTATGGTACTCCATTGGACAATACAGCATGAAAACGTAACAGTCAGGTCAAATGAATTGAGCTTCTGAACTTCTGGTGGTGCATTTCTCTGCTAGACTGTTAACTTTTATGCCAACCTTCCTTTTGTTTTATAGTTGTAATTTGTTTTGGTGCGATACAAAATTTGTTCTTAACGTGCAGCCACCGGCTGAAGAAAACAGCAAGCTATTTTTGTATAGTGTAGGGTGTTCCCTATATTTGCACTGGTGGCGAACTTTGATGCCCACCGGCTGTAGTTAACATGGGCCTCCTACGGGCCATAGAAACAATGGCCTTCTAAGGGCCAAAGAAACAATGGGCCTTCTACGTGGCATAGAAATAATGGGCCTTATACGGGCCGTAGACACAACGGGCCTTCTATGGGTCGTATCATCAATGGGCCTTCTACGGGCCGCATGATCGGTTGGCCAAACATGGGACAATAACAGACCACATTATGGTCGTAAATGGGCTAGAGTTGAAATCGTTCATGGGCCGACCATAACGGGTCATCGTTAATCGGCCGTATTTTGATGACGCTATGAAAACGGCCCAACATATTAACAGGACACAAACGGGCCGACTGTAACCACGGGCTGAATTTGGCCCATAAGCAAAAAGCGACAGTAACGGGCCATAAGTAAACGAATGTGGAAATGATCCCAAGAATAAATGGGCCCCGAGAAGGCCTAAAGATAACATGGGCTGGAAACGGCCCAACGGAATAATGGGCCATTAATGGGCATAAAGTGATACACTGTTCATTACGGGCCAGTTTCACCACGTGCCGTTAATGGGTATAAAGTGATACACCATTCATTACGGGCCAGTTTTACCACGGGACGTTAATGGGCCGAGAGTAATAAGGGCATCATATGGGCCGAAAGACGTCATGGGCCATACATGGGCCGGAAGTTAAAACGGGCTGGAATTATATTGGACGGCCCAGATGACGCTATTGGGCCTAATTCGGATAGGTCGTAAACGGGCCCTGGGTTAGCGGGCTGTAAATGGGCTATATGCGAACATGCCGTTAACATGCTTGCCGTGGGCCGGCCCACCACCTTTTAACCAAGTCAAACGGGCCGGCCTTTTCACAGGAATGGGCCTCTGTTGGGTTGTGCCACGTGTCGATGTATCATAGGAGCTTTGGGTCCAATGAGTGGATGGCATCTGTCCCAAAGGTGAGCCGACATGTGTTTCCTCCAGCCAATGATGATTTCACAGGTGGAAAATCCCCATTGGTCGGGGCTGTTAACGGGTTATCGGATCCAAAACTAGACCCGATAGCTTAACAACGTTCTGTTATGGTGGATGCCACGTGTCGGTCACCATTGACGAAAGCACTTCTATGACGCGCGACTTATCGTCATGGAAGTGGACACTTCCATGATGATAATTTTGGTAATGTCATGGAACACTTGTACGACAGCATAGGTATGACTATCTTGATTCTGTCATAATTTTGTCATGGATGTACATGCATGATAGAAAACATGACCTACTATGACAAACACATATCATCACGGAAGTGTATTTTTTTAGTGCAATAGCGTGGGGTGAATATTCTCGTTTGTGCTTGTTTGCTTGATCACTAAGTAGTTTTTATTTTTTGTTCTAAGTTGTTCTCTATCTTTAGTTATGGATACGGAACACGAAACACCAAAAAAATAGTGGTAGTTGCTACTCATGGAGATGGGGAACCACCTAAAACCCTCGATGCTCGTTATGTGAAAAATATTATGCACTACTCTGATAATCCTGAGAAAACCCCATTCAACTTAACAATGGGACTAACGTTGGATCAACGTGAATACTTTAGGGATTATCGCTTGACTCAAAAGGGAAAACTTTTATGGGATCATATTCATATGTTGCATTGGTATGCTTGGGATTTATGCCAGAGATATGATTATACTTGTTGCTCTAGGATGAATGCTCCACATCTTCCCTTTTCATGTGAATTTAATGATAATGAAACCTTGGCTTCTTATTCTAGAGGTATATATGATTACTATGATGTGGAACAAATAGAAGAATTTGTTGCTTTTATGGGTGCTTATGAAATTGAATCTTTGTTTGAAAAGTTTGAAGATTTTGAGGATTCAGTTTATAGACCTGGAAAATTTCCTATCCTTCAATATTTCTATGATAATTATAAATACAATTCCGATATTGATGCATTTATTGAGAAAGTCTCCGCTGTGCAAGAAGAGACTAATATTCTGCGGGAGTCTATGGAAGAAGGAATTGATGAAACTGTGAGCTCATTGGATGAAAAAGATGATGAGGAGAGCAAAGAGCAAGCGAAGGAAGACCGGGTTGATCACCCATGCCTGCCTTCTAATGAGAGTAACCCTCCAACTCATACATTGTTTAATGTCCCTTCGTGCTTACCTAACGATGACTGCCATGATAATTGCTATGATCCCGTCGATTCATTTGAAATTTCCCTTTTTGATGATGCTTGCTATGCTTGTGGCCATGATGCCAATACGAATGATGCTTATGGAGATGAACATGCTATAGTTCCTTATGTTAAGAATGAAATTGTCGCTATTGCACCCACACATGATAGTCCTATTATCTTTTTGAATTCTCCAAACTACACTATATCGGAGAAAATTGCACTTGTTAAGGATTGTATTGATGGGTTGGCTTTTACCGTTGCACATGATGATTTTGATGAATATAATATGCATGTGCTTTATGCTCCTACTTGCAATTGTTATGGGGGAGGAACTATATCTTCACCTCTCTATGTTTCCAACACGATAAAATTGCAAGAAACTGCTTATGCTATGTATTGGCCTTTGCTTGATGTGGATGCATTATTCTTGTATGACATGCCGATGCATAGGAAGAGAGTTAGACTTCGTCATTTCTTGATATATGTTTCTTTGTTCTCACTATTAAATGTCAAATCATTGCTAATTAAAATTGGCTTTGATATACCTTGGGATCCGGGTGGATCCGTTACTTGAGCACGTTATGCCTAGCTTAATAGCTTTAAAGAAAGCGCTGCCAGGGAGACAACCTGGAAGTTTTAGAGAGTCATTTATTTCTGTTGAGTTATTTTATATAGTTTAAAAACAAAAAATATAGAGGGTAACTTAAAACTTCACAAAAAGAAAAGTGAAAGTGAGATAGACGAGCACCGTGGAAGCGGGAGCTAGCCATGAACTTTGTTCATGCCCATGGAAACTTTGTGAATCTTAATTACAGAAACTTTTCAACAAAAATAATTATCCCCTTTTACAATTCCATTGTATTATAAAAATAATGAGCCAAGGCTTGCCTTTAGGATGTTTAGATTGCTTGTTGGTTTGTGTGGTGCAAAACAGAAACTTTGGCTGTAGTGCGCGATTTTACATATATTTTTTACTGGAACGTCAAATGGTTCTGAAACATTTTGCACTGTCTTTCGATACAATTTTTTTTATTTTTCCTAATTGTTTCAGAATTTTTGGAGTACCAGAGGTATTGTGAATGTTCAGATTTCTACAGACTGTCCTGTTTAAGACAGATTCTGTTTTTGATGCATTGTTTTGCTCGTTTTGATGAAACTATCGATTTTTATCGATAGTATAAGCTATGGAAAAGTTATATTACAGTAGCTACAATGCAAAAACAAAACATGAATTGGTTTACAATAGTACTTAGAGTAGTGATTTGCTTTATTATACTAACGGATCTTACCGAGTTTTCTGTTGAGTTTTGGGTGGATGAAGTGTTCGAAGATCGAGGAGGTCTTGATGCAAGGAGAAGGAGGAGAGGCAAGAGCTCGATCTTGGGGATGCCTAAGGCAACCCAAGTAAATATTCAAGGAGACTCAAGCGTCTAAGCTTGGGGATGCCCCGGAAGGCATCCCATCTTTCTTCAACAAAGTATCGGTATGTTTTCGGATTCGTTTCGTTCACGTGATATGTGCAAATCTTGGAGCGTCTTTTGCTTTTAGTTTTCACTTTTATTTTATGCTCCATTCTAGTATGAGATAGTCCATGGTTGATTTATAGAATTCTCATTGCACTTCACTTATATATGTTTTGGGTATGGCTTTATATAATGCTGCATGTGCTTCATTTATATCATTTGAAGTTTGGATTGCATGTTTCTCTTCACATAGAAAACTGTTATTTGAAGAATGCTCTTTTGCTTCACTTATATTTATTAGAGCATGGTCTTTTGTAGAAAGAATTAAGCTCTCATGCTTCACTTATATCTATTTAGGGAGTCAAAAGGAATTGGTCAATTGCATGGTTAGTCATAAAATCCTACATAATACTTATGGATCACTGAATATGATATGTTCGATTCCTTGCAATAGTTTTGCGATATAGAGATGATAATATGTGGGAGGTACTAGTAAACGGTTGTGGTTAGTAAGAATATTGGTGTTAGGTTTGTGATTCCCGAAGCATGCATGTATAGTTCTCGTTATGCTATAATTTTGGAGCATGATTTATTATTGATTGTCTTCCTTATGAGTAGAGGTCGGGGACGAGCGATGGTATTTTCTATTGGGGATCGTAGCAGAAATTTAAAATTTTCTACGCATCACCAAGATCAATCTATGGAGTCATCTAGCAACGAGAGAGAGGGAGTGCATATTCATACCCTTGAAGATCGCTAAGCGGAAGCGTTACAAGAACGTGGTTGGTGGAGTCGTACACGCAACGATTCAGATCGCGGTTGATTCCGTTCTAAGCGCCGAACAACGGCGCCTCCGCGTTCAACACATGTACAGCCCGGTGACGTCTCCCACGCCTTGATCCAGCAAGGAGAGAGGGAGAGGTTGGGGAAGACTCCGTCCAGCAGCAGCACGACGGCGTGGTGATGGTGGAGGAGCGCGGTACTCCAGTAGGGCTTCGCCAAGCACTACGAGATACGAGGAGGGAGAGAAGTAGGGCTGCGCCTTGGGAGAGAGAGAGACTCGCGTGTTGGGCAGCCACAAAACCTCCACTATATATAGGGGGAGGGGAGGGGCTGCGCCCCCACCTAGGGTTCCCTCCCTAGGGGCGGCGGCAGCCCCCAGATCCCATATGGGTGGCGGCCAAGGGGAGAGAGAGGGGGCGCACCTAGGGTGGGCCTTAGGGCCCATCTGCCCCTAGGGTTTGCCCCCTCTCCTCTTGAGGGTGCCTTGGGCCTTGGTGGGAGGCGCCCCAGCCCACCTAGGAGCTGGTCCCTTCCCACTCTTGGCCCACGCAAGCCTCCGGGGCTCGTGGCACCTCCCGGTGGACCCCCGGAACCCTTCCGGTGGTCCCGGTACATTACCGGTGATACCCGGAACACTTCCGGTGGCCAAATCCACACTTCCTATATATCAATCTTTACCTCCGGACCATTCCGGAACTCCCCGTGACGTCCGGGATCTCATCCGGGACTCCGAAGAACATTCGGTAACCGCGTACATACCTTCCCTATAACCCTAGCGTCATCGAACCTTAAGTGTGTAGACCCTACGGGCTCGGGAATCATGCAGACATGACCGTGACATCTCTCTGGTCAATAACCAACAGCGGGATCTGGATACCCATGTTGGCTCCCACATGTTCCACGATGATCTCATCGGATGAACCACGATGTCAAGGATTCAGTCAATCCCGTATACAATTCCCTTTGTCTACCGGTATAGTACTTGCCCGAGATTCGATCGTCGGTATCCCGATACCTTGTTCAATCTCATTACCGGCAAGTCTCTTTACTCGTTTTGTAACACATCATCCCGTGATCAACTCCTTGGTCACATTGTGCACATTATGATGATGCCCTACCGAGTGGGCCCAGAGATACCTCTCCATTTACACGGAGTGACAAATCCCAGTCTCGATTCGTGCCAACCCAACAGACACTTTCGGAGATACCTGTAGTGCACCTTTATAGCCACCCAGTTAGGTTGTGACGTTTGGTACACCCAAAGCATTCCTACGGTATCCGGGAGTTGCACAATCTCATGGTCTAAGGAAATGATACTTGACATTAGAAAAGCTTTAGCGGACGAACTATACGATCTTGTGCTAGGCTTAGGATTGGGTCTTGTCCATCACATCATTCTCCTAATGATGTGATCCCGTTATCAATGACATCCAATGTCCATGGTCAGGAAAGCATGACCATCTATTGATCAACGAGCTAGTCAACTAGAGGCTTACTAGGGACATGTTGTGGTCTATGTATTCACACATGTATTACGGTTTCCGGTTAATACAATTATAGCATGAACAATAGACAATTATCATGAACAAGGAAATACAATAATAACCATTTTATTATTGCCTCTAGGGCATATTTCCAACAGTCTCCCACTTCCACTAGAGTCAATAATCTAGTTCACAACACTATGTGATTGTAATGAATCCAACAACCATGGGGTATGTTCATATCTTGCTTGTGAGAGAGGTTTATCAGTCAATGGGTCTGAACCTTTCAGATCCATGTGTGCTTTACAAATATCTATGTCATCTTGTAGATGCAGCTACCACGCGCTACTTGGAGCTATTCCAAATAACTGCCCTACTATACGAATCCGGTTTACTCCTCGGAGTCATCGGGATTAGTGTCAAAGTTTGCATCGGCGTAACCCTTTACGACGAACTCTTTTACCACCTCCATAATCGAGAAAATTCCTTAGTCCACTAGTTACTAAGGATAAGTTCGACCGTTGTCATGTGATCCATTCCTGGATCACTCATGTACCCCTTGACTGACTCATGGCAAGGCACACTTCAGGTGCGGTACACATCATAGCATACTATAGAGCCTACGTCTAAAGCATAGGGGACGACCTTCGTCCTTTCTCTCTCTTCTGCTGTGGTCAGGTCTTGAGTCTTACTCAATACTCACACCTTGTAACACAGCCAAGAACTCCTTCTTTGCTGATCTATTTTGAACTCCTTCAAAATCTTGTCACGGTATGTATTCATTTGAAAGTACTATTAAGCGGTTTTTGATCTATCCTTATAGATCTTGATGCTCAATGTTCAAGTAGCTTAATCTAGGTTTTCCATCGGAAAACACTTTTCAAATAACCCTGCATGCTTTCCAGAAATTCTACATCATTTTTGACCAACAATATGTTAACAACATATACTCATCAAAAATTCTATAGTGCTCCCACTCACTCCTTTGGAAATACAAGTTTCTCATAAACTTTGTATAAACCAAAAATCTTTGATCATCTCATCAAAGCGTACATTCCAATTCCGAGATGCTTACTCCAGTCCTTAGAAGGATTGCTAGAGCTTTGCATACTTGTTAGAATCTTTCAGGATTGACAAAACCTTCTGGTTGTATCACATACAACCTTTCCTCAAGAAAAACGTCGAAGAAACAATGTTTTGACATCCTATCTGCAAGATTTCATAAATAATGCAGTAACTGCTAACATAATTCCAACAGACTCTTAGCATCGCTACGAGTGAGAAAGTCTCATCGTAGTCAACTCCTTGAACTTGTCGGGAAACATCTTAACGACAAGTCAAGCTTTCTTAATGGTGACACTTACCATCATTGTCTGTCTTCCTTTTAAAATACATCTGCACCCGACAGCCTTACGACCATCAAGTAGTTCTTTCAAAGTCTATACTTTGTTTTATACATGGATCCTCTCTCGGATTTTATGGCCTCGAGCCATTCATCGGAATCCGGGCCCACCATCGCTTCTCCATAGCTCGTAGGTTCATTGTTGTCTAGCAACATGACTTCCAAGACAGGATTACGTACCTCTCTGAAGTAGTACGCATCTTTGTCGACCTATGAGGTTTGGTAGTGACTTAATCCGAAGTTTCATGATCACTATCATAAGCTTCCACTTCAATTGGTGTAGGTGCCACGGGAACAACTTCCTGTGCCCTGCTACACACTAGTTGAAGTGACGGTTCAATAACCTCATCAAGTCTCCACCATCCTCCCACTCAATTCTTTCGAGAGAAACTTTTCCTCGAGAAAGGACCCGTTTCTATAAACAATCACTTTTGCTTCCGGATCTTAAATAGGAGGCATACCCAACTATTTTTGGGTATTCTATGAAGATGCATTTATCCGCTTTGGGTTCGAGCTTATCAGCCTGAAACTTTTTCACATAAGCATCACAGCCCCAAACTTTTAAGAAACAACAGCTTAGGTTTCTCTAAACCTATAGTTCATACGGTGTCATCTCAACGGAATTGTGTGGTGCCGTATTTAAAGTGAATGTGGTTGTCTCTAATGCCTAACCCATAAACGATAGTGGTAATTCGATAAGAGACATCATGGTATGCACCATATCCAATAGGGTGCAGTTATGATGTTCAGACACACCATCACACTATGGTGGTCCAGGCGGTATTAGTTGTGAAACAATTTCCACAATGTCTTAATTGTGTGCCAAACTCGTAACTCAGATATTCATCTCTATGATCATATCATAGATATTTTATCATCTTGTCATGACGATCTTCAACTTCACTCTGAAATTACTTAAACCTTTCAATAATTCAGACTTGTGTTTCATCAAGTAAATATACTCAGCATCTACTCAAATCATCTGTGAAGTAAGAACATAACGATATCCACTGCGTGCCTCAGCACTTATTGGACTGCACACATCAAAATGTATTACTTCCAACAAGTTGCTTTCTTGTTCCATCTTACTGAAAATGAGGCCTTTCAGTCATCTTGCCCATGTGGTATGATTTGCATGTCTCAAGTGATTCAAAATCAAGTGAGTCCAAATGATCCATCTGCATGGAGTTTCTTCATGCATATCAACCAATAGACATGGTTCACATGTCTCAATCTTTTCAAAAATGAGTGAGTCCAAAGATCCATCAACATGGAGCTTCTTCATGCGTTTTATACCAACATGACTCAAATGGCAGTGCCACAAGTATGTGGTACTATCATTACTATCTTATATCTTTTGGCATGAACATGTGTATCACTACGATCGAGATTCAATAAACCACTCATTTTAGGTGCAAGACCATTGAAGGTATTATTCAAATAAACAGAGTAACCATTATTCTCCTTAAATGAATAACCGTATTGCGATAAACATAATCCAATCATATCTATGCTCAACGCAAACACCAAATAACAATTATTTAGGTTTAACACCAATCTCGATGGTAGAGGGAGCATGTGATGCTTGATCATATCAACCTTGGAAACACTTCCAACACATATTGTCATCTCACCTTCGGCTAGTCTCCGTTTATTCCGTAGCCTTTTATTTCGAGTTACTAACACTTAGCAACTGAACCGGTATTTTAATGCCCTGGTGCTACTAGGAGTACTAGAAATACACATTAATATAACGTATATCCAAAATGCTTCTGTCGACCTTACCAGCCTTCTCATATACCAAGTATCTAGGGTAGTTCTGCTTCAGTGACTGTTCCCCTTATTACAGAAGCACTTAGTCTCGGGTTTGGTTCAACCTTGGGTTTCTTCACTAGAGCAGCAACTGATTTGCCATCTCATGAAGTATCCATTCTTTCCCTTTCCCTTCTTGAAACTAGTGGTTTAACCATCAACAATTGATGCTCCTACTTGAATTCTACTTTCGCGGTGTCAAACATCGCGAGTTGCTCAAGGATCATCATGTCTATCCCTGATATGTTATAGTTCATCACGAAGCTCCAATAGCTTGGTGGCAGTGACTATGGAGAATCATCACTATTTCATCTTGAAGATTAACTCCCACTCGATTCAAGCGATTGTAGTACTCAGACAATCTGAGCACATGCTCAACGATTGAGCTTTTCTCCCTTAGTTTGCAGGCTTAAGAAACTTGTCAGAGGTCTCATACCTCTTGACGTGGGCACTAGTCTAAAATCCCAATTTCAGTCTTTGGAACATCTCATATGTTCTGCGACGTTTCAAAACGTCTTTGGTGCCACAATTCTAAACCATTAGCATTATGCACTGAACTATCACGTAGTCATCAAAACGTGTATGTCAGATGTTTCCCAACATCTACAGACGACGCTCGAGGATCGGCACACTGAGCGGTGCATTAAGGACATAATCCTTCTGTGTAGCAATGAGGACAATCCTCAGTTTACGGACCCAGTCCGCATAGTTGCTACTGTCAACTCTCAACTAAATTTTCTCTAGGAACATATCTAAAATAGTAGAACTATAGCGCAAGCTACAACATAATTTGCAAAGATCTTTTGACTATGTTCATGATAATTAAGTTCATCTAATCAAATTATTCAATGAACTCCAACTTAGATAGACATCCCTCTAGTCATCTAAGTGATACATGATCCGAGTCAACTAAGCCGTGTCCGGTCATCACGTGAGACGGACTAATCATCATCGGTGAACATATTCATGTTGATCGTATCCACTATACGACTCATGTTCGACCTTTCGGTCTTCCGTGTTCCGAGGCCATGTCTGTACATGCTAGGCTCGTCAAGTTAACCTAAGTGTATTGCGTGTGTAAATCTGGCTTACACCCGTTGTATGCGAATGTTAGAACCTATCACAACCGATCATCACGTGGTGCTTCGGAACAACGGACCTTAGCAACGGTGCACAGTTAGGGGGAACACTTTCTTGAAATTTTTAGTGAGGGATCATCTTATTTATGCTACCGTTGTTCTAAGCAAATAAGATGTAAACATGACAAACATCACATGCAAATCATAAAGTGACATGATATGGCCAATATCATCTTGTGCCTTTGATCTCCATCTTCGAGGCACGGTATGAACACCATCGTCAGCGACATGACACCATGATCTCCATCATCGTGTCTTCATGAAGTTGCCTCGCCAACTATTACTTCTACTACTATGGCTAACGGTTAGCAATAAAGTAAAGTAATTACATGGCGTTTTCATTGACATGCAGGTCATAAATAAATTAAGACAACTCCTATGGCTCCTGCCGGTTGTCATACTCATCGACATGCAAGTCGTGATTCCTATTACAAGAACATGATCAATCTCATACATCACATATATCATTCATCACATCCTTTTGGCCATATCACATCACATAGCAAACCCTGCAAAAACAAGTTAGACGTCCTCTAATTGTTGTTGCATGTTTTACGTGGCTGCTATGGGTTTCTAGCAAGAATGTTTCTTACCTACGCCAAAACCACAACGTGATATGCCAATTTCTATTTACCCTTCATAAGGACCCTTTTCATCGAATCCGATCCGACTGAAGTGGGAGAGACAGACACCCGCCAGCCACCTTATGCATCAAGTGCATGTCAGTCGGTGGAACCAGTCTCACGTAAGTGTACGTGTAAGGTCAGTCCGAGCCGCTTCATCCCACGATGCCGCCGAATCAAGATAAGACTAGTAACGGCAAGTAAATTGACAAAATCGATGCCCACAACAACTTGTGTTCTACTCGTGCATAGAAACTACGCATAGACCTAGCTCATGATGCCACTGTTGGGGATCGTAGCAGAAATTTAAAATTTTCTATGCATCACCAAGATCAATCTATGGAGTCATCTAGCAACGAGAGAGAGAGGGAGTGCATCTTAATACCCTTGAAGATCGCTAAGCTTAAGCGTTACAAGAACGCGGTTGGTGGAGTCGTACACGCAGCGATTTAGATCGCGGTCGATTCCGATCTAAGCGCCGAACAACGGCGCCTCCGCGTTCAACACACGTACAACCCGGTGACATCTCCCACGCCTTGATCCAACAAGGAGAGAGGGAGAGGTTGGGGAAGACTCCGTTCAGCAGAAGCACGACGGCGTGGTGATGGTGGAGGAGCGCGGTACTCCAGCAGGGCTTCGCCAAGCACTACGAGATACGAGGAGGGAGAGAAGTAGGGCTGCGCCTTGGGAGAGAGAGAGACTTGCGTGTTGGGCAGCCACAAAACCTCCACTATATATAGGGGGAGGGGAGGGGCTGCGCCCCCACCTAGGGTTCCCTCCCTAGGGGCGGGGCAGCCCCCAGATCGCATCTGGGTGGCGGCCAAGGGGAGAGAGAGGGGGGCGCACCTAGGGTGGGCCTTAGGGCCCATCTGCCCCTAGGGTTTGCCCCCTCTCCTCTTGAGGGCGCCTTGGGCCTTGGTGGGAGGCGCCCTAGCCCACCTAGGGGCTGGTCCCTTCCCACTCTTGGCCCACGCAAGCCTCCGGGGCTCGTGGCACCACCCGGTGGACCCCCGGAACCCTTCCGGTGGTCCTGGTACATTACCGGTGATGCCCGGAACACTTCCGGTGGCCAAATCCACACTTACTATATATCAATCTTTACCTCCGGACCATTCGGGAACTCCTCATGATGTCCGGGATCTCATCCGGGACTCCGAACAACATTCGGTAACCGCGTACATACCTTCCCTATAACCCTAGCGTCATCGAACCTTAAGTATGTAGACCCTATGGGCTCGGGAATCATGCAGACATGACCGAGACATCTCTCTGGTCAATAACCAACAGCGGGATCTGGATACCCATGTTGGCTCCCACATGTTCCACGATGATCTCATCGGATGAACCACGATGTCAAGGATTCAGTCAATCCCGTATACAATTCCCTTTGTCTACAGGTATAGTACTTGCCCGAGATTCGATCATCGGTATCCCGATACCTTGTTCAATCTCGTTACCGGCAAGTCTCTTTAATCGTTCCATAACACATCATCTCGTGATCAACTCCTTGGTCACATTGTGCACATTATGATGATGTCCTACCGAGTGGGCCCAGAGATACCTCTCCATTTACACGGAGTGACAAATCCCAGTCTCGATTCGTGCCAACCCAACAGACACTTTCGAAGATACCCATAGTGCACCTTTATAGCCACCCAGCTAGGTTGTGACGTTTGGTACACCCAAAGCATTCCTACGGTATCCGGGAGTTGCACAATCTCATGGTCTAAGGAAATGATACTTGACATTAGAAAAGCTTTAGCAGACAAACTATACGATCTTGTGCTAGGCTTAGGATTGGGTCTTGTCCATCACATCACTCTCCAAATGATGTGATCCCGTTATCAATGACATCCAATGTCCATGGTAAGGAAACCATGACCATCTATTGATCAACGAGCTAGTCAACTAGAGGCTTACTAGGGACATGTTGTGGTCTATGTATTCACACATGTATTACAGTTTTCGGTTAATACAATTATAGCATGAACAATAGACAATTATCATGAACAAGGAAATACAATAATAACTATTTTATTATTGCCTCTAGGGCATATTTCCAACATTTTCCTACCAATCTATCCCCTAGGGGCATGCGTAGTAATACTTTGCTTCGAGGGCTAATAAACTTTTGCAATAAGTGTATGAGTTCTTTACGACTAATGTGAGTCTATGGATTATACGCACTCTTACCTTTCCGCAGTTTGCTAGCCTCTACGATACCATGCATTGCCCTTTCTCACATCGAGACATGGTGCAAACTTCGCAGGTGCATCCAAACCCCGTGATATGATACGCTCTATCACACATAAGCCTTATTATATCTTCCTCAAAACAGCCACCATACCTACCTATTATCGCTTTTCCATGGCCATTCCGAGATATATTGCCATGCAACTTCCATTGCTTCCGTTTGATGACTTTAGCATTCATTGTCATATTGCTTTGCATGATCATATACCTGACATAGTAGTTGTGGCTCAGCCACCGTTCATCATTTTTCGTACATGTTACGCTAGATCATTGCACATCCTGGTACATGCCAGAGGCATTCATATAGAGTCATACTTTGTCATAGGTATCGAGTTGTAATTTTTATTTATTTTGAGTTATAAGTAAAGAGAAGTGTGATAATCATCATTATTCATTTTTAGAGCAGTGCCCCAGTGAGGGAAGGATGATGGAGACTATGATTCCCCCACAAGTCAGGATGAGACTTCGGACAATGAGAGAGAAAAAAATAAAAAAGAAAGAAAAAAAGAAAAATAAAAAATAAATGAACAAAGAGAGAAGGGGCATTGTTAGTATCCTTTACCACACTTGTGCTTCAAAGTAGCACCATGTTTTTCATATGGAGAGTCTCCTATGTTGTCACTTTCATATACTAGTGGGAATTTATCATTTTAGGATTAGATTCACACCCACTTAGTTTTCATATTGAGCTTTCGTACACTTATAGCTCTTAGTGCATTCGTTGCGTGGCAATCCCTACTCCTCACGTTGATATTGATTGATGGGCATCTCCATAGCCCGTTGGTTAGCCGCATCGATGTGAGACTTTCTTACTTTCTGTGTTCTTTATATTTACCCCTATCATCATACTCTATTCCACCTGTCGTGCTATATCCATGCCTTGCGCTCATGTATTGTGTGAGAGTTGAAAACGCTGAGGCGCGTTAAAAAGTATGAACCAATTGCTCAGCTTGTCATCGGGGTTGTGCATGATAAATACTTTGTGTCAAGAAGACAGAGCATGACAAGACTATATGATTTTATAGGGATAACTTTCTTTAGCGTTGATATTTTGAAAGACATGATTGTTTATTGGGATGCCTGAGTATTGATGTCTTTATGTCAAATTATAGACTATTGCTTTGAATCACTTATGTCTTAATATTCATGCCATGATTAGATATATGATCAAGTTTATGCTAGGTAGCATTCCACATCAAAAATTATCTTTTTTATCATTTACCTGCTCGAGGACGAGCAGGAATTAAGCTTGGGGATGCTGATACATCTCCGTCGCATCTATAATTTTTTATTGTTTCATGCCAATATTATACAACTTTCACATACTTTTGGGAACTTTTTATATGATTTATTGGACTACCTATTGATCTAGTGCCCAGTGACAGTTCTTGTTTTCTGCATGTTTTTGTATCGCAGAGTATCCAAATCAAACGAAGTCCAAATGCAATAAAATTTCACAGAGAATTATCTTGGAATATATGTGATTTTTGAGGGTTGGAATCACCGCAAACGGAGGCCCACACAGGGCACAAGACACCAGGGAGCGCTAGAGGCCCCTGCCGCGCGATGGTGGGTTGTGCCCACCTCATGTGTCAGTTGGACCTCTACTTCGGGCGCAAGGAAGCTTATATCCAGAAAAAATTAGGTTAAAATCTCAGCACAATCGGAGTTACGGACCTCCGGGAATATAAGAAACGGTTTTCGGCCAGATCTGGGGAGCGCGAAATAGAAGAGAACGAGAGGGGGTCCAATCTCAGAGGGGCTCCCGCCGCTCCACCGCCATGGAGACCAAGGACCAGAAGGGGAACCCTCCTCCCATCTAGGGGGTCAAGGAAGAAGAAGAAGGAGGGGGGCTCTCTCCCCCTCGCTTCCGGTGGCACCGGAGTGCCACCGAGGCAACAGTCGGGACGGCGATCTACATCAACAATCTTGCTACTGTCAACACCAACTTTCTCCCCCTCTATGCAGCAGTGTAACACCTCTTCTCCCCTTGTAATCTCTACTTAAACATTGTGCTTAACTCCATATATTATTTCCCAATGATCTATGCTTATCCTATGATGTTTGAGTAGATCCATTTTGTCCTGTGGGTTAATCGTGATCTTGGTTGGTGTGATTGTATATTTTATTTATGGTGTTGTCCTACGGTGCCCTCCGTTCTCACGCAAACGTGAGGGGCCCCCACTGTAGGGTGTTGCAATATGTTCATGGTTTACTTATTGTCAGTGTTGTGGGATGACAGCGGCCCAAACGCGGATAGGTGGGCTGTGGCGTATGGGAGTAAAGAGGACATGGTATTTAATGTTATGGTTGGGTTTCAGAACCTTAATGATCTTTAGTAGTTGTGGATGCTTGCTAGAGTTCCAATCATAAGTGCATATGATCCAAGTATAGAAAGTATGTTAGCTCATGCCTCTCCCTCATATAAAATTACAAGAATGATTACTGGTACTTGTCATCGATTGCCTAGGGACAAATGAATTTCTTATTGACAAAAGCTTTCCACTTTTATTACCTTGCAATTTATCCGTAGTTTTATTCTCGCAAAGTACTCATAGTTTTATCCTTGCAAAATAGTTTCATACTTGTTTCCGGTAAAGCAAACGTCAAGTGTATGTAGAGTTGTATCGGTGGTCGATAGAACTTGAGGGAATATTTGTTCTACCTTTAGCTCCTCGTTGGGTTCGACACTCTTATTTATTGAAAAAGGCTACAAACGATCCCCTATACTTGTGGGTTATCAAGCTGCGACCCCGTCCTCGCCTAAGTTACAAAACTACTCCGAGTGGTGAGCAATCCTCCCACTCCGGGGCTTAGCTGCGACCCCGTACTCGCCTAAGTTACAAAACTACTCCGAGTGGAGTGCAATCCTCCCAGTCGGAGGCTTAGCTGCACCCCATACTCACCTACATTAAAAACTACTTTGAATGGAGTGCTCTCCTCCCACTCAGCGTTCGGTTGCACTCGGAACTGTGTCACAAGTACAATGCCGGTTGCGCTTGGAGCTGCGCCATAGGTACAACGTCCGGTTGTACTCGGAGCTGCGCCTCAAATACAACGTCTGGTTGCAACCGGAGCTGCGCCACAAGTACAACGTTCGGTTGCACTCGGCGCTACGCCACAAGTACAACCTCCAGTTGCACTCAGAGCTGCACCACAAGTACAATGTCTAGTTGCACTCGGGACTGCGCCACAAGTACAACATCAACTCCGAGTGAAGAGCGACCCATTCGCTCGGAGTTTCAGCTGTTATTCCCGATTCGCTAGAAGTCCAAAAACTCAAGGGTGATGAAGACAAAGCAACCATATTCAAAGAAAAACCAGGTTTGGATAAATCCAGCAAGGTTCGGAATTGCGAACATAAGTACTCGGGCATCAGGCCTGAAAGAGTTTAACGGTTACAAAATCACACGGCATTCCAAGGCAAATAAAAGTGAGGCATCAAGTTTGTTCACTCCACGGTAGGAGGGCTAGCTGGCTCGACGAACTCGTCCAAGTCGATTCCATTAGCGTTGCGAGTAGCAGCCTCTATGAAGGTCTCCATAAAGGACTGGAATTGAAGCTTCTTGGTATTGGCGACCTTGATAGCCGCCAGCTTCTCTTCTCTAGCCTCTTCGCAATGAACGCGGACGAGAGACAGAGCCACGTCAGCGCCACACCGTGCAGAGGACTTCTTCCACGCCTGCACTCGACCAGGGATTTCATTGAGTTGAGTCATCAGAGACTTGAGGTCCTTTTGGAACGTCACTTTTGGCCAGAGTTCTGTGTCGATCCGTGACATCGCCGCCTTCAGTCGTGCAAGATACTCCACAACGCTGGCGAGGCGAGATTCCAGTCGCAACACGTTCATCATAGCTTCGTCTTTGACGGGGGAGTTAATGGGGCCAGACTCCTCTCCATCCGCCCAGTCTCTTCCTCAAAATTTTGACAGAATTCTGCACACACATGAAAATAATGAGTCGACGGTCACATGATGAGTCGGTAGTTGCAAATCAGTCGGACAAGGGAAAGTACCTTCAAGCATAAGGAACATCTTCTTGGCGAGTCCTCCCAAATAAGCCTCCAGGTCGTTTCTCTTCTGATTTAGATCTCCTACCTTGTCAGTCAGGGCCACCTTGTCCTTCTTCAGGTGCATGACTTCTTTGTTGGCTTCATTAATGGCAGTCTTCAGCTTGGCGTTTTCCTCTTCCAACTTGCCGACTGAAGCCAGCTTCTTGTCAGCAAGTTCAACGCTCTCTCGCGCCGTCTTCTGCGCTGCTGTAAAGTCGAGGTCCTTCTGCTCCAAAGTCTGCTTCATTTTGTCTAAAGAAATAACATTCATCAGACGAGCTTGGAGTTCTCTGTTTTCACTACGCACATCTGTTCGAGTAGAGTAACTCGGTTCAAAAATGAAAGGAAAAGATGATGAGGCAAATAGTCGACAAGTTATTACCTCCCATGGTAGCTGCTTCATCCTTAGCCTTCTGCAAGTTCTCCTTGGCCAGCTCCAGGCCGAGATTGAGATGGATCTATTTCTTCTCCAATTCAGCAAACTGAACCCCAAGATCACAAGATTTCTACAATCAACAAGTAAGATAAGTCAGTCAACAGGAACAAAGATCAATTGCTTCTGAGTGATAAGATACAAGTTCAGGTCATTTAGGCAAAAAGAGTTCTAAGACTACTACTGAATCAAACATTCAACACTAGTCTCAAGGTCTACACCCAATGGGTGCACTTGGCGTGCCCCCACTGGTTCGACTATCCACTCGACATGGTCCGTCTAGTCGGAGTACAAAAAAAGAGGGAGACAACAATTATTCTCAGACCACCGCCGACTGCCCGTAGTCGACCGTGGTCTCAGGGACTACACCCAGTGGGTGCACTTGTCATGCCCCCGCAAGTCTGGATACCACTCGGTACGAGTTGTCTGGACCGAGTGGAAGATTACAAAGGGACATTCGACAAAGACCCCCGCCGAATCAAACATTCGACGACGGTCTCGGGGACTACACCCAGTGGGTGCACTCTGCGTGCCCCCACTGATCCAAGGATACACTAGACACGATCTAGTCGACTCAAGTGGAAGAACTATTCCGCAAAGGTTAAAGCACCCGGTGGGTGAACAGATGCATGGTGCAGACTCATGATAGATGCACATTAAAAAGTTTGAAAAACGTTCATCCACGAACATCTTACGAATAATAAAGGAGCAGTTTTCAAGTACCATATCCTAACAGAGCAAAGATCAGTCAGAAGTCAACTCACCTGACATTGGTTTGAAGAGCAGAGCTAGCATCATAGGCAGCTTTGCTGGCTTCGAGCACCACCTTCATTTGCTCCATCATAAGTCCTGCTTGGCGTATAGCTTCCTTAGCAGCGCCTCACTGGGTCCTCCGGGACATGATGGTTAACAAAGAGTGGAGATGGTGGAACAATCGAAGCAGCCAGAGGATCCAAGGCATGGAGTTGCATGGACGGAGCAAGGACTTGGGCGGTCGACACCGAAGGACGATCAGTCAACACAGGATCGGCTAAAGAAATAGAAGCCCGAATTTGGTCTCCGGATTGCTAGATCACTAATTCTGGCACTGATGTCGTCTGAGGTACCTTGCTGGCAGGCGCCCTCCTACTCGAAGTCATGCCCTTTCTTCACGTGGTCTTTTGAGGCACATCTTCGTCGTTGTCTGAAAGATCAATGACATTTGGTGGGGATGCAAAGGACTCGACCGCAAGAGTTCAGTCGACCAACAGTACAAATTGACAAAATGAGGGCAAGATTGTAGAGTTGTACATACTTTGGAGGTGGCCGCATCCTCAGTCTCCTCATCATCTTGATCCTTGTCAATGTCCATGGAGGTCCCAGAAGTAGCAGCGCTGAAAGTTTCAGACTCACTCGGTCAAGCTAGAGAATGAGTTGACAGAAACATAGAAGTTCTCAAATGACACAAAAGCAAAGAGAGAAAGCAAAATACTTACGCAGAAGCGACGGGAACATCCACCTCGATCTTGGGCAAGGACTTCTGAAGCTTTGAAGGGGCAGTCTTGAGCTGCTTGGCGGCCATTTCAGACGGCTCCGGAGACAAAGTCCGAGTGCGTTTTTGCACTTGAGTGCTTGGAGGGGCTACCTTGCCACGCCTGCCCGCGGGGTCTTGAGACTGTTTGGATCGGCGCTCTGAGTGACGTGGTGAGTCGACTTCCTCACTGCCACCCGAGTCATAATTGTCGTCTTCATGGTCGTCGAGGGATTGTCAGTCAATGCTCTCCATTCCCTCCTAGACTTGCTCCCCGTTCGGCATCGAGTACATCTCAGTATAAATCTGCAAGGCAAGAAGTTAAATAGGCATCAATCAGATTCAAGGACAGTTGCAAGTCAGAATAAAAATACACTCGGTAAAAACGGTCAGACCTTGTCCGGCTCATTTTCAGCGTCGAATGGTGCAACTCTCCTGGACCCCCTGGGGTTGTCTTTGTTTCCAGTGATTCTCCGCAACCACTGCTCCACTGTCTCCTCGGTGACTTTCTCTGGGTCGACCCGAGCGGTGTCGTTAAGGCCCAAACACATCCACATTGGATGATTGCGAGCTTGAAGAGGCTGGATGCGTCTACTGAGAAACACTCCCAACAAATCCATGCCAGTCATGCCATCACGGACCAGTTGGACTACCCGGTCGACTAGCATGGACACCTGTTGAGGGAGTCCTGGACTAAGGGGTCCTCGGGCGTCCGACCTATTAGACATGGGCCGGACTAATGGGCTGTGAAGATACAAAGACCGAGGACTCTACCCGTGTCCGGATGGGACTCTCCTTGGCATGGAAGGCAGGCTTGGCGATCAAATATGAAGATTCCTTCCTCTGTAACCGACCTTATGTAACCGTGGATCCCTCTGGTGTCTATATAAACCGGAGGGCTAGGTCCATAGACATATATCCTCATAATCATAGTCAGACAGGCTAGACTTTTAGGGTTTAGCCATTACTATCTCGTGGTAGATTAACTCTTATAATACTCATATTCATCAAGATCAATCAAGCAGGAAGTAGGGTATTACCTCCATAGAGAGGGCCCGAACCTGGGTAAACATTGTGTCCCCTGTCTCCTGTTACCATCGACCTTAGACGCATAGTTCGGGACCCCCTACCCAAGATCTGCCTGTTTTGACACCGACATTGGTGCTTTCATTGAGAGTTCCACAGTGTCGTCGTCAAAATGTTTGATGGCTCCTTCAATCATCTACAACGACGCTATCCAAGGGGAAGTCTTCCTCCCCGGATAGATCTTTGTGTTCGGCGGCTTCGCACTTCGGGCCAACTCGCTTGGCCATCTGGAGCAAGTTGAAAGTTACGCCCCTGGCCACTAGGTCAGATTTGGAAGCTTGAACTACATCGCGGTTATCCATGGAGACTTGATCTTCGATGGATTCGAGACCACGGCAGTCACTCCCTGCCACTACAATGAACATGACATAAATCTGTCATTGGTCCATACGCAGGAGATAGTACATGTAGCTGCTCTGGACCTAGATCCGGAGCAGATCGCGCCATCCGAAGACGGGAAGCTCAACCCCGCTGCGGAAGCCACAGACTCAGTGGCATTGGAGCCGCACACAGACTTAACTTCAAGTGACATCTATGTCACTGGAACCATGGACTCGTCTCCGGCTACAGGTTCCGAACCTTGTGCGTCTGTGTACGTCGAGCTTGATCGGTCAACGATCGTCGAATTCAGCTCCATGGACATCTTCCGACACTCGCCCTTGGGCAACATGTTAAACTCGTTAAGAGCACTATCCTTAGCGGGGGGCTTACAATCGAATTGTATCCGGTTCGAACTAGAGGCTGACGACAGAGAATTTTGCTTCCCACCCATCGCCCACTTCATACACACTGTCGAAGACTTAAGCTACACTCTCGATTACGGCTCTGAAGACATTGACGGTATGGACGATGATGACGATGAGGAGCCGGGCCAAGACCCGCCGTTTACCGGACGCTGGACGACCACCTCTTCTTACGACGTGTACATGGTGGATACACCTAAAAGAACTAATGACGATGACAAAGAAGATCCAGTCGAGGACAAACCTCCTGTGATACAACCAAAACGCTGGCGTCAGCGGCGCCGCTCTAAGTCATGTCATGGAAAAGACGACTGTCGGTGTCAAAACCGGCGGATCTCGGGTAGGGGGTCCCGAACTGTGCGTCTAGGTTGGATGGTAACAGGAGGCGAGGGACACGAAGTTTTACCCAGGTTCGGACCCTCTTGATGGAGGTAAAACCCTACGTCCTGCTTGATTAATATTGAAGATATGGGTGTTACAAGAGTAGATCTACCACAAGATCAGAGAGGCTAAACCCTAGAAGCTGGCCTACGGTATGATTGTATGTTGTGATTGTTGTCCTACGGACTAAAACCCTCCGGTTTATATAGGCACCGGAGAGGGTTAGGGTTACACAAGGTCGGTTACAAAGGAGGAGGTATCCATATACGTATTGCCTAGCTTGCCTTCCACGCCAAGTAGAGTCCCATCCGGACACGAGACGAAGTCTTCAATCTTGTATCTTCATAGTCTAACATTCCGGCCAATGGAGATAGTCCGGTTGTCCGGAGACCCCCCAACATTCGGAGCTGATGCATATAATGCTATAAGTTCGGGGTGCCGCACTTGTGAAAGTGTTCAGACTTGTCACACCATATTGTGGGTACGTAAGCCCCCGGTGCATTGGTCGTACCAGAGTGTACGGTTGCTAGGCGTCATTAATGAACACATAGATATGTATACATATAACAAAAATGCGATAATAATCGTAATGTCATGCATTGTATTAAAAAAATTGCATTAAAGCAGAGTGATACAGATAGTGTAATGAGCAGAAGAGTAGGACTATGTCCCTTCCAAGGGCGAGCTGAGGAATTATGTGAAATCTGTAATCCACCTGGGAATTCCGTAGTCGTCGGCCTCCTTGGTTGTTGTATCATGTGTTCGGCAATAGAGCTACCGGACAGTGTTTCCAGAGATTGAAGTCCTGAAAGAAAAAAGAAAAATAACCAAACGGGAAGCCCCTGGTACGGTTTAGGCCGCGTTTTGGGACGTGCCGTAGTTGTGCCTCCCCCTCCCCATCTGTGCCCATGGTATTTTTAATGCGTAATGATGTACACGCGGTACGAACAACGTCGTTGGGCTGGGATTGGGGTGGCCGTCGTATTGCTACGCGAGCTCAGATCGCGCCAGGCGGTCTATTTGCCAATTGCCCCGAGCGCGCTTGAAGGTGTCTGGGCTTTGAAACGCCAAACTGGTAGATTGCCTTGAGAGGCTGCTTTGCGCTTCTGCTGCGAGGGTCGTGGTGTGCTCCTCTATTTGGAGAGAGCGCTCTGTGTTTCCATTGACTGTAATAACTCCGCGAGGTCCTGGCATCTTGAGCTTGAGGTATGCATAATGTGGTACCGCATTGAATCTAGCGAATGCGGTTCGTCCGAGCAGTGCATGATAACCACTGTGGAACGGGACTATATCGAAGATTAACTCCTCGCTTCGGAAGTTATCCGGGGATCCGAAGACCACTTCCAGTGTAATTGAGCCTGTGCAGTGGGCCTCTATGCCTGGAATGACGCCTTTAAAGGTCGTCTTTGTGGGTTTGATCCTTGAGGGGTCTATACCCATTTTGCACACTGTGTCCTGATAAAGCAGGTTCAGGCTGCTGCCGCCGTCCATGAGGACTCGAGTGAGGTGAAATCCTTCGATGATTGGGTCTAGGACCAGTGCGGTGAATCCGCCGTGACGGATACTAGTGGGGTGGTCCCTGCGATCGAAGGTGATTGGACAGGAGGACCAAGGGTTGAACTTTGGGGCGACTGGCTCCAGCGCATATACGTCCCTGAGCGCACGCTTCCGCTCCCTCTTGGGGATGTGGGTTGCATATATCATGTTCACCGTCCGCACTTGCGGGGGAAACCTCTTCTGTCCTCCGGTGTGTGGCTGCCGGGGTTCTTCCTCGTCATTGCTATGCGGCCCCTTTTCCTTGTTTTCGGCGATTAACTTGCCGGCCTGCTTGAACACCCAACAATCCCTGTTGGTGTGATTGGCTGGCTTGTCTAGGGTGCCGTGTATTTGACATGAGTGATCGAGTATACGGTCCAAGCTGGACGGACCCGGCGTACTTTGTTTGAATGGCTTTTTCCGCTGACCGAGTTTAGAGCCTTTGAATCCGGCATTGACTGCCGTATCCTCAGTACTTTCACCGTTAATGTGGCGCTTATGCTTGTTGCGACATGACGTGTTGTTGCCATCCTTGGTATCTGAGGTACCATGGTTCTTTGATATATTGTTACTGTGAGCCAAATAGCTGTCTTCTCCCGCACAAAAGCGGGTCATAAGCGTCGTGAGGGCTGCCCTAGATTTCGGCTTTTCCTGACCAAGGTGCCAGGCTAGCCACTCGTCTCGGATGTTGTGCTTTAAAGCCGCTAAGGCCTCCGCATCCGGACAGTCGATGATTTGGTTTTTCTTTGTAAGGAACCGAGTCCAGAATTGCCTGGCCGACTCTTCTGGCTGCTAAATTATGTGGCTCAAGTCATCGGCGTCTGGTGGTCGCACATAAGTTCCCTGAAAGTTGTCGAGGAATGCGGCTTCCAGATCTTCCCAGCAGCTAATGGAGTCCGCTGGCAAGCTATTAAGCCAATGCCGTGTTGGTCTTTTGAGTTTTAGTGGGAGGTACTTGATGGCATGTAAGTCATCAACGCGGGCCATGTGGATGTGGAGGAGGAAGTCCTCAATCCATACCGAGGGATCTGTTGTGCCGTCGTATGATTCAATGTTTACAAGTTTGAAACCTTCTGGGAATTGATGTTCCATTACTTCGTCTGTGAAGCATAAGGGGTGTGCGGCGCCTCTGTATTGGGCTATATCGCGACGCAACTCGTATGGGTCCTGCCCGCTGTGTTCGGCCCGGCCGGATTTGATTTTACTGTATCCAGCGTGACGTTTACCGTCTCGTAGAGTGGTGCGCCCTCGTGATCCGTAGATCGATCTTGAGTGCTTTCCTTTGTCCTCCAATATGTCTCGCAGGTCTGGCGTATCTCCCCATGCCTTTTTATTTGGATGGCGTTGGGGTGGAGGCTGAGCTTTTGGCAGGAATGCCTCTCTATCACGGCCACGAGGTGGCCGGTCAGCCGTATCATACGCTTCTTCCTCTAGTCGGGGTAGTAACCTGCGCCTTGGGTAACTCTTGGAGGGACGCTCGAGTTTATAATCCTTGGCTGCGAGGACTTCAGTCCATTTGTCAGCTAGCAGATCTTGATCAGCTTGAAGCTGCTGCTGCTTTTTCTTTAGGCTATTTTCCGTGGCCATAAACCTGCGCTTGAAGCGCTCTTGTTCGACGGGATCCTCTAGTACGGCGAATTCATCGTCGCCGAGGCTTGCCTCATCTTCGGAGGGGGCATGTAATTGTCATCCTCCTCCTCTCCGCCAGCTGCTCTCTCAGGAGAGCTGGCACCTTCATCCTCCTGATCTAACTCTTGCTGGAGGGGGTTTTCATTGTCTTCGGCGCTATCCAGAGTGTTATTATCTCCTGCGCCTATATCACCACTTTTGCTTTAGCGGGACTTAGAGCAGCGCCGCTGACGTCGGCACTTGGGTTGCTTCTTGGAGGGGTCATCCTCCGCTATCTCGTCACCGTTGCCTTCATTGGGTGTATCCACCATGTATATGTCATACGACGAGGTGGCTTTCCAGTGCCCTATAGGTGCTGGTTCATGTTCGTCTCCTACATCGTCGTCCATACCGTCGATGTCTTCGGAGTCAAAGTCGAGCATGTCGGTTAAATCATCGACAGTGGCTACAAAGTGGGTGGTGGGTGGGCGTCGAATTTCTTCGTCGTCCGCATCCCAGTCCTGTTGGCCATAATCCGGCCAGGGCTCTCCTGACAAAGAGAGAGACCTTAGTGAATTTAGAATGTCGCTGAAGGGCGAGTGCTGAAAGATATCTGCGACGGTGAATTCCATGATCGGCGCCCACTCAGATTCGATTGGCAGGGGCGCGGATGGTTCGGGGTCCGGAAGAGAGTCCAGCACCTTGGAGTCACGGGTCGCGTAGAGGATTATGCTAGTGTTTGGCTCGATCATCGTCGAGACTGTAGCCCCTGAGGCGGTGTCTAGCCACCCGTCCTTGATTGGTGCAGTTGGCTCCGAGCTAAGGGTCGGAGCTGGTGTGGGCGCAGCCTCTGGAGTACCGTCCGGTGGCAGAGCTAGGTCATGCCCATCGAGACAGTGCGGCGCGCCCGGCTGTGGCTTGAATCCGTCGAAGATCAAGTCTCCGCGGATGTCGGCCGTGTAGTTCAAACTTCCAAATCTGACCTGATGGCCAGGGGCGTAGCTTTCAATCTGCTCCAGATGGCCAAGCGAATTAGCCCACAGTGCAAAGCCGCCGAATACGAAGATCTGTCCGGGGAGAAAAGTCTCACCCTGGACCGCATCGCTACCGATGATAGTAGGAGCCATCAAGCCTAACGGCGACGACACAGAGGAACTCTCAATGAAAGCACCAATGTCGGTGTCAAAACCGGTGGATCTCGGGTAGGGGGTTCCGAACTGTGCGTCTAGGCCGGATGGTAACAGGAGGCGAGGGACACGAAGTTTTACCCAGGTTCGGGCCCTCTTGATGGAGGTAAAACCCTACGTCCTGCTTGATTAATATTGAAGATATGGGTGTTACAAGAGTAGATCTACCACGAGATCAGAGAGGCTAAACCCTAGAAGCTAGCCTATGATATGATTGTATGTTGTGATTATTGTCCTACGGACTAAAACCCTCCAGTTTATATAGGCACCGGAGAGGGTTAGGGTTACACAAGGCCGGTTAAAAAGGAGGAGATATCCATATACGTATTGCCTAGCTTGCCTTCCACGCCAAGTAGAGTCCCATCCGGACACGAGACGAAGTCTTCAATCTTGTATCTTCATAGTCTAACAGTCCAGCCAATGGAGATAGTCTGGCTGTCTGGAGACCCCCTAATCTAGGACTCCCTCAACGACGATACGGGCACAGGGGAAAATAACACTCCGGACGATGCCAAAAATAACGAAGACCCCGTTGAGATAACCTCTGAACAGGAGGAACGGGAAAATAGGCAAGTTGGCCCTAACGAACAGGTCATAAACGACAACTCGGAGGACAGTAATTATCTTCCACTCTCCGAGGATGAGGTGAGCCTCTGTAGTGAGGATTTTATCATGCATGAGGAACCTCAGGAGTAGGAGCGCTTTAAGCGCTGGCTAATAGCCACTGCAAGGAGCCTGAAAAAGAAGTAGCAGCAACTTCAAGCTGACCAAGATCTGCTCAACGACAGATGGACTGATGTCCTAGCAGCCAAAGAACACAGCCTCAAGCGCCCGGCCAAAAGCTACCCGAAGCGCAAATTGCTATCTTAGTCCGATGACGAGGCGCCGGAGCCCATACTATCACCGCACAATGTGGCTAATCGACCACAACACTGTCAGGACAAAGTGGCAACTCAAGCCGAACACCAGCCCGACCCACCTCACCGTAAAGGCAGATAAAACACAGCTCGTGGTCACACACATGACCTTCGGCAGGACCTGGACAATAGAGCAGGACATACCAGATCGATCTACGGATCGCAAGGACTTGACGACAGCTATCTATTCGGACGTGACAAGCCCAGTCACACCCAGGCCGAAAACCGCAGACGGACTCCATCGGAGCTACGTTGCAATGTGGACCAGCATAGAGGCGCCGCACACCCTCTTTGCTTCACGGATGAAGTAATGGAGCATGAATTCCTAGAAGGGTTTAAACCCATGAATATCGAATCATATGATGGAACAACTGATCCCGTGGTATGGATCGAGGATTTCCTTCTCCATATCCACATGGCTCGTGAAGATGACCTTCATGCCATCAAATACCTCCCATTAAAACTCAAAGGTCCAGCTTGGCACTGGTTAAACAGTCTGCCCGAAAACTCTATTAGCAGCTGGGAGGATTTGGAAGACGCCTTCCGCGACAACTTCCAAGGTACATATGTCCGGCCACCAGACGCCGATGACCTAAGCCATATAGTTCAACAGCCCAGAGAGTTGTCCAGGAAGCTCTAGACTAGGTTCTTAGTTAAAAAGAACCAAATCATCGACTATCCGGACGCGGAAGCCCTAGCGGCCTTCAAACACAGCGTCCGGGGTGAGTGGGTCGCCCGCCACATCAGTCAAGCAAGAACAAAATCCATGTCAGCCCTTACCGCTCTGATGACCCTCTCTTGCGCGGGAGAAGACAACCGGCTCGCTCGTAGAAGCAACAGCGCCAACAATCCAAGCACTTCCGAAGTCCGAAACGGCAATGGCAAACCTCGATGCAGCAAAGACAAATGTCGCAATGATAATGAAAGAACACGCAACACAGCGGTCAACGCCAGATTCAGCGGCCCCAAACCCGGTCAACAGAAAAATTCATTCAAGGCAAACAGAGACGAACCATCTAATTTAGACAAGATATTGGATCAGCCCTGCCAGATTCATGGCAACCCCGATAAACCATCTAATCACACCAACATAAGCTGTTGGGTCTTCAAGCAGGCCGGCAAGCTCAACGCCGAACACAAGGGGAAAAGGCCGCCCAGTGATAGCGATGACGAATAGACCCACCAACCAAATACCGGGGGTCAAAAGCAATTTCCTCCTGAGGCAAAAACAGTGAAAATGGTATACGTGACACACATCCCTACAGAGGAGCATGAGAATCACTCCCTCCGGACTGAGGATCATACTACGTTCCTTCCAGCCGGAGTAAAATCGGTCTTATTAAACCACTATAACACCCTCGATGCGACTATATCTCCCACGTGTCGAGGCACGACTTAGAGGCATAATTGCATTGAAGGCATATGTCGCAATTTAGGCAATCATCACAACATCCCATGTAATATATAGATAATAAAAGGGGAGATAACATAGTTGGCTTACACTCGCCATGTCAATCAAGTACATAAATAACATTACATCATCCAAACACTCATGGCCCGACTACGGCGCCAAAATAAAAGACAACCCAACATGCGACACGGTCCCGATCACCCCAACCGGGCACCACTACATCAGGGAAAGACACATAGTATCATTGAGAGTCCTCGTCGAACTCCCACTTGAGCTCGAGCGCGTCACCTGGAGCATAATCATCAGGCCCTACATCTGGTGTCATAGTAATCTGTGAGCCATAGGGACTCAGCAATCTCGCACCCTCGCGATCAAGACTATTTAAGCTTAATAGGAAAGGCAAGCTAAATTTATGTGGAGCTGCGGCAAGCGACTAGCATATACGGTGGCTATCCTGTTCGCAAAAGAGAGCGAGAAGAGAAGGCAAAGCGCAAACGCATAACTAAAGCGGGAAAACCTACGGCAAGCATTACTCCAGCACCGTGTCCACTTCCCGGACTCCGCCGAGAAGAGGCCATCACGGTAACTCACACGGTTGATTCATTTTAATTATCTTAAGGTTCAAGTTATCTACAACTGGACATTAACAAATTCCCATTTGCCCATAACCGCGGGCACGGCTTTCGAAAGTTCAAATCCCTACAGGGTAGTCCCAACTTAGCCCATGACAAGCTCTCACGGTCAACGAAGGAATAGACCTCCTCCCGAGACGTTCCGATCAGACTCGGTATCTCGGTTCTTCAAGACACTTCGACAGGTTAAAACAAAACCAGCAACACCGCCCGAATGTGCCGACAAATCCCGATAGGAGCTGCACACATCTCATTCTCAAGGCACACTCAGATGAGTGCTCCATACAACTAAAACCAAACCTTGAGTTTCCCTGAGGGGGCGCTACACAGGACTCTAGTTTGGACCAACACTCAGAGGAGCACTGGCCCAGGGGGGCTAAAATAAGATGACCCTCGGGCTCCAGAAATCCAAGGGAAAAAGGGGCTAGGTGGCAAATGGTAAAACTAAGGTTGGGCATTGTTAGAAAAGCTTTAATCAAGGCGAACTATCAAGGGGTTCCCATTATAACCCAACCGCGTAAGGAACACAAAATCCGGGAACATAACACCGATATGACGGAAACTAGGGCGGCAAGAGTGGAACAAAACACTAGGCGAGAGGCCGAGCCTTCCACCCTTTACCAAGTATATAGATGCATTAAGATAACAAGATAATATAATGATATCCCAACAAGTAAATAATGTTCCAACAAGGAACGGCCTCCAATCTTCACCTGCAACTATCAACGCTATAAGAGGGGCTGAGCAAGGCGGTAACATAGCCAATCAACGGTTTGCTAGGACATGGTGGGTTAGAGGTTTGACTTGGCAATTTGGGAGGCTTGAAAGCAAGTGGTAGGCATCGTAGCATTGGCATAGCAAAAGAGCGAGCAATCTAGCATAGCAAAGATAGTAGTGATTTCGAGGGTATGATCATCTTGCCTGCAAAGTTGTCAGAGTTGACTGGATCCTCGAAAGCAAACTCAACGGGCTCCTCGTTAGCGAACTCGTCTCCCGGATCTACCCAAACAAGACAAATAAGCAAACGGAACACAATCAACCATGTGCAAAGCTCAAACAATATGATGCAAGGATGGTATGCTATGCGGGATGCGAGGCGGGATGCATATGCAAGATGTGACAAGGAATGCATGAACCTGGCCTCAACTTGGAAATCCAAGGGTTCCACTGGAAAGATGAGATGAAATCGCTTGAAAACGATATAAAGAACGCCGGAATCGGAGTTACGGTTTGGAAATGGCAAGCAATTCAAATATGATCACGTTCTGCGATTTACAGCAAGTAGCTATATAAATGCAACGATATGAACAAGCTACAGCACCCAAACATGGCAACAAAATACATGGCAGGGATTCATTCATGATGCTTAACAAAAGTCTAGCACTGAGCTACGGCCAATTCATCCATTAACAGGTTCAAACAAGCATGGCAAAAATGCATATGGTAAACAGATTTCAGACTTAGTGAAATTAACACTTGTCTGGAATTTCAGATCAGATAGCACTCTTCGGAGCAACAAAACTATATGCTACAGGACCTGAACATGGCAAAGTAAAGCATGGCATGGAGCTACTCAAAGAGCTTAACAAAAGTCCCTTAGTGACCTTGAGCCAAAAGGGATCAAAAAATACAATTGCAAGCATGTGAACATGGCAAAAGCATAATCAGTTCTCAGACTTAGTGAAAACTGGAGCATGCTGAAACAGATATCAAGTAGGCATGTTTACGAGCTCGATGCACTCACTACGGAGCAAGTCATGACAAGCTAAGCATACAACCATCAAGAATACACAAAATTCAAGGAATACACAAAATTCAAGCTAGACATGGCAAGAACAATAGCATAGCATGCACGGATCAACTACAACATCATCGGCAAAATCGCTAACAAGTAGATAATGTGCCCAGATTCACGAAGTAGCAAAAGTAGAGCTCGATTGACTCAAGCTAGGTTGCTCCATAATTGCAAACAAAGACATGGATGGAGAGACCACTACAAGATTAATAAAACATCCTTACTGATCATCCTCAAAAGAGGCACGGATCACTAGGAAACAACAAGAACATATGGCCATATGAGAAAAACAGATCAAGGACTTAGTGGAAATGCTAAGTCCCTGAAATCAGCATTACCAAGTGCCTCACTTTGCAAGCTTTTGCTAGTCACCACACACATCACAAAAATACATGGGTTGCACCTCTGGAAAGATGGCAAAACCCTAAAAAAACATATGTAGAGCTCAAGGGCATATCATGCACACAATAATCATGGCAAAAATGACAAATATCTAAATGGAGTAGCAGATGTGACAATTATCTGAAGTAGCACTCTTCTAACAGCATTTCGGGCATCAACATGAACTCAAATGCAAATTATGCAATGGAATGAAATGATGTACTCTCTGAGACGAACATCTTGATATGCTATATGCCCCAAACGGATCTACGGATGCGGAGTTACGGCACGATGAACAAGGGCATATGAACTAGGGTTTCTGAGAAAAAGTCAACCGAGATACTATTCCCAGATCTGAGAACACTGTAGCGCACGGACGCCGAGGTCGCCGGAAATGTCGACGGCCGCCGGAGTTCGTCGGGGAAGGTGACCGGGGCGCCGGATCCGGCCGGCTCCTGCCCGGATCTGGCCGGAGGGGTCGCCGGAGATGGCGGGGAGCGGTGAGGCGGTGGAGGGAGCGGCCGCCCGCGCGGGAAGCGGTCGCCGGAGCTCGGTGCAGCACGGTGCTCCGGCCGCCGGAGTTGGTGAAGGAGGCGGTGGAGCCGGGAGCTGCGGCTCGGGGAGGAGGCGCGGCCTGGCGGCGGAGGAAGCGGGCTCGGGGGGCCTCCCGCGGGCTCGCTGGGCCGATGGCACGAGGGCGGCGGCGCCCGCCACGTGGCGCCTTCTGGTTGGTGCGGGCGGCGGTGCGGACGCGTCCGGCGCCGGGCGAACGTGTCCGGCGTGCGGAGGAAGGGGAGACTAGGGTTAGGGGTGGATTTGATCCGAGATTTGGAAGGGGAAGGCCTATTTATACATAGAAGGAGCTAGGAGACTCCAAATGGAGTGCGGTTTTCAGACACACGATCGTGATCGAACGCTCTAGGTGATGGATAAGGCTTAGGTGGGTTTTGGGCCAACTTGAAGGGGTGTTGGGCTGCAACACACACGAGGCCTTTTCGGTCCCTCGGTTAACCGTTGGAGCATCAGACGAAGTCCAAATGGTACGAAACTTGACAGGCGGTCTACCGGTAGTTAACCAAGGCCGCTTGGCAAGTCTCGGTCCAATCCGGAAATGTTTAATCCCCACACACAAAAGAAAGGTAGAAAAGACCATCGGAAGAGAACGGAGCGCCGGAATGCAAAACGGACAACGGGGAAAACGCTTGAATGCATGAGATGAACACGTAGCAAATGCAATGCACAAGATGACATGATATGAGATGCATGACAACGGCAACAACACACGGAGACAAAAACCCGAACCCGAGAAAATAAAATAACTTAACGCCGGAAACGGCAAGAGTTGGAGTACATATTGGGAAAGTCATATCCGGGGTGTTACAATACTCCACCACTACGAAAGGATCTCGCCCCGAGATCTAGGACTGAAAGAACTCCGGGTATTCAGAACGAAGGTGATCCTCGCGTTCCCAGGTAGCTTCACGGTCGGAATGGTGTCACCACTTGACTTTGAGGAATTTGATTGACTTGTTGCAAGTCTTGCGTTTAGTCTCTTGAAGAATAGCAACTGGGTGCTCACGATAGGAGAGATCTTCTTGGAGCTTAATGTCCTCGAAGTTGACGGTGCGGTCAGGAGTCTTGAAGCACTTTCGGAGCTAAGAGACATGGAACACGTCATGAACATTTGCAAAGTTTGAAGGAAGCTCGAGTTGATAGGCGAGGTCGCCTCTCTTGCTGACAATCTTGAAAGGTCCCACGTATCTAGGAGCAAGCTTCCCTTTGATACCGAAGCGGCGAGTACCTTTCATAGGAGAGACGCGGAGGTAAACATGATATCCGATCTCGAAAGCCAAATCACGGTGCTTACTATCGTAGTAGCTCTTCTGGCGGGATTGGGCTGCTTTGAGGTTATCTCGAATGACTTTGCACATCTCCTCTGCCTCTGTGATTAAGTCATTTCCCAAAAGCTGACGTTCACCGGTTTTAGACCAGTTGAGAGGGGTACGACACTTCCTGCCATACAGAATTTCAAATGGGGCCTTGCCCGAACTTGCTTGAAAACTGTTGTTGTAGGAGAATTCAGCATAAGGAAGACAATCCTCCCACTTCATGCCGAAGGAGATCACACAAGCCCTAAGCATATCTTCAAGAATCTGGTTGACACGCTCGACTTGACCGCTAGTTTGAGGATGGAAAGCTGTGCTGAAGCGGATGTTGGTGCCCATGGCCTTCTGAAAAGAATCCCAAAACGTGGAGGTAAAGATGCTGCCACGGTCTAAAGAGATCACTTGTGGAATACCGTGCAGAGAGACAATTCGAGAGGTATAGAGTTCCGCCAATTGAGCTGCAGTGATTGACTCTTTGATAGGCAGAAAGTGAGCCACTTTGGTGAGTTTGTCGATGACAATGAATATAGCATCATTGCCACGCTTGGACTTTGGAAACCCAATCACGAAGTCCATCTCAATGTGGTCAAACTTCCATTCTGGAATGGTAAGAGGTTGGAGGAGACCAGCTGGCCTTTGGTGTTCTGCTTTCACTCTTCTGCAGACATCACACTCATTCACGAATTGAGCAATCTCGCGCTTCATTCGAGTCCACCAATAAGCCTGCTTGAGGTCCTGATACATCTTCGTGCTCCCAAGGTGGATGGAGAGGAGAGAATTGTGAGCCTCGTTCATGATCACTTTACGGAGGTCACCTTTGGGCACAACAATACGATCCTCGAAGAAGAGAGTGTCCTTGTCATCAAGGCGGTAGCACTTGTACTTGGGTTGACTCTTGGCAATCCCAATCTTCACCTTTTTCACCATAGCATCAAGAAGCTGGGCTTGGCGAATCTGGTCTTCCAAGGTAGGAGAGACTTGAAGGTTGGCGAGGAAACCTTGAGGAACAACTTGCAGATTAAGTTTGCAGAAAGCTTCACAAAGCTCGGGTTGATAAGGCTTGAGAATCAGACTGTTGCAATAAGCCTTTCTACTCAATGCGTCAGCAATCACATTGGCCTTGCCTGGAGTATACTCGATACTCGGATTATACTCTTGAATCATTTCGACCCATCGAGTTTGCCTGAGGTTGAGATTAGGCTGAGTGAAGATGTACTTGAGACTCTTGTGATCAGTGAAAATGTCCACTTTTCTTCCCAATAGGAGATGTCTCCAAGTCAAGAGAGCATGCACAACTGCCGCCAACTCGAGATCATGAGTGGGGTAGTTCTTCTCATTGGGCTTCAACTGGCGAGAGGTATAAGCAACAACTTTCTTCTCTTGCATCAACACTGCGCCAAGACCTTGGAGAGAGGCATCACAAAAGACCTCGTACGGCTTGGATTCATCAGGCGGAGTCAGAACTGGAGCAGTGATCAATTTCTCTTTCAAAGTGTTGAAAGCAATGTCACACTCCAGAGACCAAACGTACTTGACGTGCTTCTGGAGAAGATTAGAGAGAGGCTTCGCGATCTTAGAGAAGTTTTCAACGAATCTTCGTCAATAGCTTGCGAGACCGAGGAAGCTACGGAGTTGCTTCACGTTCTGAGGAGGTTCCCAATTCACAATTGCAGACACCTTCTCAGGATTCACCGCAATGCCCTTGGAAGAGATGATATGACCAAGATAAAGAACCTCATCGAGCCAAAATTCGCACTTGGAGAATTTGGCGTAGAACTGGTGTTCCCTGAGCTTATCGAGTACCAAACGCAAGTGCTTGGCATGATCTTCCTTCTTCATCGAGAAAACCAGAATGTCGTCGAGATAGACCAAAACGAAGTCATTGGTGTAGGCGTTGAAGATGAAGTTCATCATGCGAGAGAAAGTCGGAGGAGCGTTGACGAGGCCAAAAGACATGACAGTGTACTCATATGAACCATAACTTGTCCTGAAAGCCGTCTTGGGAATATCTTGCTCACGGATTCAAATCTGATGATAACCCATGCGGAGATCAAGCTTGGAGAATACTTGGGCACCCTTGAGTTGTTCGAACAGCTCATTGATGTTGGGAAGTGGGTATTTGTTCTTGATGGTCTTCTTGTTCAATGGACGGTAATCAACACAAAGTCGGTCCGTTCCATCCTTCTTCTTCACAAAAAGAACACCACAACCCCACGGAGAAGAACTAGGTCGGATGAGACCCATTCTCTCTTGAATATCGAGTTGCTTCTTCAGCTCCTTCAACTCTTCAGGTCCGAGCTTGTAAGGACGCTTGCACACAGGTTCCGTGCCAGGCTCAAGATCAATGACGAATTCAACTGGCCGGTGCGGAGGCATTCTTGGAAGCTCTTCTGGAAAGACGTCTTGATATTCGCAAACGACTGGAATCTGCGAGATAGCATCCAGTTCACCCTTCTCATTGAGAGAAAACAGATGGATGGTATTATCCCGAGCGGCAAAGACAATTACATCCTCAGACGAATGAGTCAATTGAATCTGCCTGGCAGCACAATCAAGATGTGCCTTGTGCTTAGAAAGCCAATCCATCCCGAGAATAAGATCAATATCCGAGTTACCAAGAACAATTGGGGAAGAAAGGAACTTGTAGTCTCCCAAGGTGATAGTAACCTCCGGGACGCAGGTGTTTGCTATCATCTACTTGCCCGGTGACACAATTTGCAAGGAACTTTGCAGATACTGATAATCGTACTCATACTTTGATGCGAAAGGTTTGGAAATGAAACAATGCGATGCACCAGTGTCAAAAAGAACTTTAGCTGGAATATCGTTAACAGGAAGGTTACCCATGATGACATCTGATGAATCCTCTGCCTGAGCTGCATTCACCATATTGACCTTGGCGTGCTTGGGGTTATGCTTGACCACAGCTGTACTTACCAATCTCACAGGAGGAGGAGGAGGAAGACGCCTCTGATTGAGACACTTGTTGGCATAGTGACCCTTCTGTTGGCACTTGTTGCACGTGACCTCTGAAAGCGGACGGTGATACGGAGCACTCGATCTTGGAGCTTGAGACGAAGTCTTGTTATGAAAGCCAGGGTTGGGTGGGTGGGAAGATCCACTGCCACCTTTGCTCTTCTGCTGATACGGCTGACGAAACGGAGGAGGAGGAAGCCAATACTTCTGCTGCTTGGCCACATGAGTAGAGGAAGAAGGAGTAGCATCTCTAACTCACTTCTTGGAAGCATCACACCTCAGTTGAGCGGCCTCTTGCTTCAATGCCATGTTGTAGAACTCATCGTATCTCAAGGGCTCGAAGAGAACAAGAGCTAGCTGAATTTCTTCTCTAAGACCACCCTTGAACTGGTATATCATGCTCTTCTCATCAGATACGTCCTACTTGGCAAAGCGGGCGAGCTTCTGAAACAACTTGTTGTAGTCATAGACAGACAAAGAGCCTTGCTTCAGGTTGCGGAATTCCTCATGCTTGCTTTCAACCACGCTCTAAGGAATATGGTGAGCTCTGAAATCTTGACGGATTTCATCCCAGGTAATCACACGTCCACCTCTGGAATCCTTGTACTGTTGGAACCATTCTGCAGCTTGATCTTTGAGTTGGAAGGAAGTGAACTTGACAAAGTCCTCAGGCCTGACGTTACTGCACTCGAAATGCTTGCACAGATCCACAAGCCAATCGTCAGCATCAGTTGCCTCAACACAATTGCTGAAAGTCTTTGGCCCGTTAGCAAGGAACTAGTTGAGTGTAGCAAAGTGATTCTGATTGTTGCCTTGGTTCCCTTGGTTGCCTTGATTGCGCTCTTGAAGAATTTGCATGATCAACTGTGTGTTTGCATTGGTTGCGGCCATCACAGCTTGCCATGCCTCCAGAGGAGGTGGAGGTGGTGGCGGATCTTGATTCTGATTCTGATTGGTGCTCTTAGCGGGAGCCATCCTGAAGAGGTTGACCACCGTTAGCACATAGACAGATAAATGAAGATGAATCCAACGGAATGAAAATTGCAACATATAGTCTTCACATTCGAACAAAATGAACGAATGCATTCCTCTTGAAATGGTCACATATCCATAAATTGAGAAGCCACGTAGAATTAGGTAGAGAAATAAATCAACAAGGTACGGATCAAGAACGAATACTCGGTAAGAAATCCCAATCTCAAACCAAATATCCGTGGAACAAGAACTAGAGCTACAAGAATTCCCACCTATGAAACTCCCAAACCTTTCCGGTTATGCAATCAGGTGTTGGGGATACAGGGGAAGCATAATATCTCACCCAAAACTAGCAAATCCTACATCCAGTTGTATCCATCCTTCAACACATAACCAAGAAAAACTTCGGAAACCATCTACCTCAACCTTCGAAAACCATCCGTTATACAAGTTATGGCGATACTCCCGAACTCCCGCCCCAGTACTGGGTGGCGTCGAGGTTATCTCACCAACGAACTGCATAAAAGAGATTTTCAATGTCGGCGTACTAAACTCAGGTATTCCAGAATTGCAACGATAAAATTGTGACGACAACACCTCAGAGCTCAACTCCCCGGGACACTTCCACAAAACCCCTGACAGGAGGCACCAAGACAATGTTCTCATCATAAAACCATCAGAACGATTCCAAGATACCCGCGTGATCCTAAAAAAAATTAGTGAAATTTGAGAAGAGAAGAGTCAAAACTCTACGTCAGGATGCCTTACCAGGGCGATGAGGAGACTGGGAAGTAAAAGAATTCCTAACTCTCCGATATATAATTCCTAAATGACTCAAAACATTTTTTCTAGACACAACTCGGCTGCTAAAAACGATCAAGCAATGGGGCTCCTAAGGTCGGGGAAGGCTCTGATTACCAACTTGTAACACCCTCGATGCGACTATATCTCCCACGTGTCGAGGCACGACTTAGAGGCATAATCGCATTGAAGGCACATGTCGCAAGTTAGGCAATCTTCACAACATCCCATGTAATATATAGATAATAAAAGGGGAGATAACATAGTTGGCTTACACTCGCCACGTCAATCAAGTACATAAATAACATTACATCATCCAAACGCTCATGGCCCGACTACGGCGCCAAAATAAAAGACAACCCAACATGCGACACGGTCCCGATCACCCCAACTGAGCACCACTACTGATCATCAAGGAAAGACACATAGTATCGTTGAGAGTCCTCGTCGAACTCCCACTTGAGCTCGAGCACGTCACCTGGAGCGGAATCATCAGGCCCTGCATCTGGTGTAATAGTAATCTGTGAGCCAGAGGGACTCAGCAATCTCGCACCCTTGCGATCAAGACTATTTAAGCTTAATAGGAAAGGCAAGGTAAATTTATGTGGAGCTGCGGCAAGCGACTAGCATATATGGTGGCTATCCTGTTCGCAAAAGAGAGCGAGAAGAGAAGGCAAAGCGCGAACGCATAACTAAAGAGGGCAAACCTGCGGCAAGCATTACTCCAACACCGTTTCCACTTCCCGGACTCCACCGAGAAGAGGCCATCACGGTAACTCACATGGTTGATTCATTTTAATTAACTTAAGGTTCAAGTTATCTACAACCGGACATTAACAAATTCCCATCTGCCCATAACCGCGGGCACGGCTTTCGAAAGTTCAAATCCCTGCAGGGTAGTCCCAACTTAGCCCATGACAAGCTCTCACGGTCAACGAAGGAATAGACCTCCTCTTGAGACGTTCCGATCAGACTCGGTATCTCGGTTCTTCAAGACACTTCGACGGGTTAAAACAAAACCAGCAACACCGCTCGAATGTGCCGACAAATCCCGATAGGAGTTGCACATATCTCTTTCTCAGGGCACACTCAGATGAGAGCTCCATACAACTAAAACCAAACCTCGAGTTTCCCCGAGGGGGCGCTGCACAGGACACTAGTTTGGACCAACACTCAAAGGAGCACTGGCCTAGGGGGGGCTAAAATAAGATGACCCTCGGGCTCCAGAAACCCAAGGGAAAAAGGGGATAGGTGGCAAATGGTAAAACCAAGGTTGGGCATTGCTAGAAAAGCTTTAATCAAGGCGAACTATCAAGGGGTTCCCATTATAACCCAACCGCGTAAGGAACGCAAAATCCGGGAACATAACACCGATATGACGGAAACTAGGGCGGCAAGAGTGGAACAAAACACTAGGCGAGAGGCCGAGCCTTCCACCCTTTACCAAGTATATAGATGCATTAAGATAACAAGATAATATAATGATATCCCAACAAGTAAATAATGTTCCAACAAGGAACGGCCTCCAATCTTCACCTGCAACTATCAACGCTATAAGAGGGGCTGAGCAAGGCGGTAACATAGCCAATCAACGGTTTGCTAGGACATGGTGGGTTAGAGGTTTGACTTGGCAATTTGGGAGGCTTGAAAGCAAGTGGTAGGCATCGTAGCATTGGCATAGCAAAAGAGCGAGCAATCTAGCATAGCAAAGATAGTAGTGATTTCGAGGGTATGATCATCTTGCCTGCAAAGTTGTCAGAGTTGACTGGATCCTCGAAAGCAAACTCAACGGGCTCCTCGTTAGCGAACTCATCTCCCGGATCTACCCAAACAAGACAAATAAGCAAACGGAACACAATCAACCACGTGCAAAGCTCAAACAATATGATGCAAGGATGGTATGCTATGCGGGATGCGATGCGGGATGCATATGCAAGATGTGACAAGGAATGCATGAACCTGGCCTCAACTTGGAAATCCAAGGGTTCCACTGGAAAGATGAGATGAAATCGCTTGAAAACGATATAAATAACGCCGGAATCGGAGTTACGGTTTGGAAATGGCAAGCAATTCAAATATGATCACGTTCTGCGATTTACAGCAAGTAGCTATATAAATGCAACGATATGAACAAGCTACAGCACCCAAACATGGCAACAAAATACATGGCAGGGATTCATTCATGATGCTTAACAAAAGTCTAGCACTGAGCTACGGCCAATTCATCCATTAACAGGTTCAAACAAGCATGGCAAAAATGCATATGGTAAACAGATTTCAGACTTAGTGAAATTAACACTTGTCTGGAATTTCAGATCAGATAGCACTCTTCGGAGCAACAAAACTATATGCTACAGGACCTGAACATGGCAAAGTAAAGCATGGCATGGAGCTACTCAAAGAGCTTAACAAAAGTCCCTTAGTGACCTTGAGCCAAAAGGGATCAGAAAATACAATTGCAAGCATGTGAACATGGCAAAAGCATAATCAGTTCTCAGACTTAGTGAAAACTGGAGCATGCTGAAACAGATATCAAGTAGGCATGTTTACGAGCTCGATGCACTCACTACGGAGCAAGTCATGACAGGATAAGCATACAACCATCAAGAATACACAAAATGCAAGCTAGACATGGCAAGAACAATAGCATAGCATGCACGGATCAACTACAACATCATCGGCAAAATCGCTAACAAGTAGATAATCTGCCCAGATTCATGAAGTAGCAAAAGTAGAGCTCGATTGACTCAAGCTAGGTTGCTCCATAATTGCAAACAAAGACATGGATGGAGAGAGAACTACAAGATTAATAAAACATCCTTACTGATCATCCTCAAAAGAGGCACGGATCACTAGGAAACAACATGAACATATGGCCATATGAGAAAAACAAATCAAGGACTTGGTGGAAATGCTAAGTCCCTGAAATCAGCATTACCAAGTGCCTCACTTTGCAAGCTTGTGCTAGTCACCACACACATCACAAAAATACATGGGTTGCACCTCTGGAAAGATGGCAAAACCCTTAAAAAACATATGTAGAGATCAAGGGCATATCATGCACACAATAATCATGGCAAAAATGACAAATATCTAAATGGAGTAGCAGATCTGACAATTATCTCAAGTAGCACTCTTCTAACAACATTTCGGGCATCAAGATGAACTCAAATGAAAATGATGCAATGGAATGAAATGATGTACTCTCTGAGGCGAACATTTTGATATGCTATATGCCCAAAACGGATCTACGGATGCGGAGTTACGGCACGATGAACAAGGGCATATGAATTAGGGTTTCTGAGAAAAAGTCAACCGAGATACTATTCCCAGATTTGAGAACACTGTAGCGCACGGACGCCGAGGTCGCCGGAAATGTCGACGGCCGCCGGAGTTCGTCGGGAAAGGTGACCGGGGCGCCGGATCCGGCCGGCTCCTGCCCGGATCTGGCCGGAGGGGTCGCCGGAGACGGCGGGGAGCGGCGAGGCGGCGGAGGGAGCGGCCGCCGGCGCGGGAAGCGGTCGCCGGAGCTCGGTGCGG
>NC_057806.1:140327988-140348941 GCF_018294505.1 Triticum aestivum
GGTGGCGCGGGGGCGGCGGCGCCCGCCACGTGGCGCCTTCTGGTTGGCACGGGCGGCGGTGCGGACGCGTCCGGCGCCGGGCAGACGTGTCTGGCGCGCGGAGGAAGGGGAGACTAGGGTTAGGGATGGATTTGATCCGAGATTTGGACGGGGAAGGCCTATTTATACATAGAAGGAGCTAGGAGGCTCCAAATGGAGTGCGTTTTTCGGCCACACGATCGTGATCGAACGCTCTAGGTGATGGATAAGGTTTAGGTGGGTTTTGGGCCAACTTGAAGGGGTGTTGGGCTGCAACACACACGAGGCCTTTTCGGTCCCTCGGTTAACCGTTGGAGCATCAGACGAAGTCCAAATGGTATGAAACTTGACAGCTGGTCTACCGGTAGTTAACCAAGGCCGCTTGGCAAGTCTCGGTGCAATCCGGAAATGTTTAATCCCCACACACAAAAGAAAGGTAGAAAAGACCACCTGAGGAGAACGGAGCGACGAAATGCAAAACGGACAACGGGGAAAATGCTCGAATGCATGAGATGAACACGTATGCAAATGCAATGCACAAGATGACATGATATGAGATGCATGACAACGGCAACAACACACGGAGACAAAAACCCGAACCCGAGAAAATAAAATAACTTAAAGCCGGAAACGGCAAGAGTTGGAGTACATATTGGGAAAGTCATATCCGGGGTGTTACAACCACATACCTTGTCGGCCATTAAGTCGCCGGTCCCATTCAGTAGGACCGACCAATTATGGAGCTGGACTAGCAGTTCGGCTTCCATTGTCCACCTCATACACCCGCGAAATCTGTACCGCACATACATAGCTACGCACTTAAAGTACCATGGGCATCGGCGGAGGCACGATACGGACGGGCCTACAAGTACTCCCATAACCTCCTTATTTTTTGTTCTAACCACTCTTTTCTTTTTTCATTATCTTTACCACAGGTGACTCGCAGGCTGGTCATCTCACCGACTCTATCGGAGTTCCGGTTTGTACATTCTTCCAAAAGCTACTCCCTTTAAGGAGCCTCTTCATCGAGGAAAGGCGGCGCAGACGTGCGACAGGAGGTCCAAGACAACTTTTTGTAGACCGCACTCTCTATTTTGCGAGCCTGTAAAGTGCCTTCTACCTCAGCCGTCGACCCTTGGCATGTCAAATAGTCGGGGTCGTGGCGTTGTTATATACAAACAACGATTGGCATATCACTCAAGTTCTAGTGAATATCATCAGTATCAAGTATTCACTTTTCTCTAAAACTGCATTTTGCTCCTTGTGTTATTTCACACGCCCCAACATAACTCGCTAGGGGCTTGATATGGGAACAAAATAAATTGCCAACAAGTCCGAACAGCTTTATAGCATACTTCGGCGTCGCGAGTTTGGCCTTATATGCATCAGCTCCGAATCATGTCTTGGGTCAATAGTTGGGTTGCCTGGCTCCTTTGCTTGCTACCTTACGTTCCGCTCTATTGGCTAAGGTAGTAAAGGGAGAACTACTGCGATTGTGTTTCCGGTTCATCTGGTTAAACACCTCAGTAGAGAAAGCCGAAAACTGACTGTCATGATGCGGCGAGAGCTAGTCAACCACTGGACGACTTATCGGAATCTTTCGCAATTCCCCCGTATTACACGAAGGACCTTTCTTCAGGTCATACATGTACATGCACCACATTGGGATAATCGCGTACATACCAGGGTTTATATCGTAGACTCACCATAAAACTCCTATGGCTAAGTGAAAGTGTTAATGCCCTATAGTCGGATTGCCTCGTTCACCGCATTAACACCTCCTTCACGGACCAAGATGTTGGGTTAAGAGTGATCAAATGCTTTTCCGAACACCCCGTATTTTCTACGAGGGGGCTGAAGCCGACGACTGGAAAACTTTCAGATTATACAAAAATGACCGCACAGGAGGAACCAAAAGCTTTTAAGCAAATATCATAATGTTATCATAATATTGCCTTTTACAATTTCAATACATTTCATTTGAATATCATATCTTTCGAGCACTGACCCTCTATCAAGCGGGCACCCTCTAAGACGTCCTCGAAATAATGTTCGGGTACGTGATGGTCCTTACCCTCGAGGGGACTCCTCGCTGCAACGTCGGTGGCCTTCATATTTGCCCAGTATGTTTTGACACGGGCAAAGGCCATCCGTGCACCTTCAATGCACATTGAACACTTAACAACTTCGATACGCGGCACCGCATCCACAAGCCGCTGCACCAAACCGAAGTAACTATTCGGAATGGGATCACTAGGCCACAGACGGACTGTGACGTCCTTCATGGCAGAACCAGATATCTTGTGGAGCTCGGCCCACTGGGCCATCTGTTCAATTAGTAACAGCGGACGCTTTGGCATGCCAAACTGTGACCAAAAAAGCTTCTCCGTGGCACACCCTTCCTGTGCCTGGTAAAATTGCGCCGCATCGGAGTCACTCTTCGGCAGGTCCAAGAATGTGTTCGGAGAGCTCCACAGTTGATTAGGCGGGGAATACTTCGGATCGCCGAACTTCGTCTGTAACAAGAAAGGCTTACCAGCCGCTATCTCCCCAGCTTGTTGGATCTCTTCCCGAGCCGCTCTAGACTCGGATCGTGCTTCTTTTGCCTCTTGCAAGGCCTTGTTGAGATCGGCCGCTTTGGCTTTGTCATCCCTCTCGAGGGGTTCACACTGGACAGCGGTTTCCTCTAGCTTGCACGTCATAATAGAAATTCTCTCCTCACACCGGCGCCGAGCAGCTTGTTCGGTTTTTAACTCATCAGTTGCCTTATTGGCAGCCAAATTACTCATCTGGGCTTGCTCCTTGGCGAGGACAAGCTCAACCCGAAGGGCCTCCACCGCAGCAGCACCATCTGCAGTTATGCGTGTCTCAGTATACAATTATAGCTTCGTGCTCATGTTATCATACATACATATACTAACTGCCCCAAAAACATACCTTGCGCCTCGTCAAGTCGCATGTTGATAAGTGTAGTGTCATCACCCGCCTCATCAATCTTCCGTTGCAGATCTGCAACCTCTACGGATCAGGCAGTAGCAGGGGAGGTAACAGCCTGTGTTCCAAGTAGTCAGATTATTTCCTGGATATATCTTTTTGATCCTCTGATTGCCTCCCTCGGGAAGCCAATCAGAGTCTCAGGGGCTACTATCTATACACATGAGTATTTTGTGAATAAAACACAATCGAAAGCATTACGGTACAAACCTCGAAGCCTCTTAGCAGGCTCGTGAAGGCCTCATTCAATCCGTCTTTTGCGTATAGGACCTTTTCAACCACCATACCCATCAAGGTATGATGGTCCTCGGAGACGGACGCCTGTCGCAGCATGTTTGTCAATATATCTGGCGCTTCTGGATCTCCGGAAGCTGCTATAGCAGCACGGCCTCCCTTCGAAGGGATTTGTTCATTCGTCCCTAGAATTGTCTCCGGTTGTAAGCCAGACAGTCTGGGGCCCTTATTGTTGGCCCCCGGACCCTGGGCTACCGAAGTATCACCTTCGGTTGATGTTTTCACCATCCCTCGCGTCACTTGTTAATCAGGAGAGACCCTCTGGGACAACACCTCGAATTCATCCACCCTATTGGGCGAGGAGACTGGTGGAGGCGTCTCGCTTTCAATCATCTCCGGGAGAAGATGCCCCGAGGAAGAGGATTGTTGAGGAAGACTATGCGCCGAGCTGCAAAAACATACACTCTAGATGTTACCCTGGCCACAGGAGAGGAACGGGGTATGTGTGAAACACCCTTGTTCGCTTGTGATTTAAGCTTGTCCTCGCCGGGGGTCTGTGTGATAACATCGTCCTCCAAGCCCGAGCCGCCCGACAGGGGCATCTTGCCTCGCTTGGGAGCCTTTTTCTCCCAATCTTCGGAGACGGCCCTTTTCTTACCATGGGGAGAATGAACGTTGGCTTCTCCTTTACTTTTGTCTTCGGGCGATGGGATTTGCATCTCCCCGGACACAACATCTAATATATCTTAAGGATGGAGGCCACCTTCGGTCCTCCCGCTCTCCGTCTTGTCCTCCTTCACAGGCATCTGGTACGGTGCCGGGGCCAGCATCCTTGTTAATACGGAATCCGTTGAGTCTTCGGGAAGAGGGGCCGAACACCTGATTCGCTCTACTTTCTTTATCCAGCTTTGGAAGAGGATAGTGTGGTCAGTGTTGCACTATGACATACATTGCTGAAAAATTGTTCGGAAATAGAGCGCTTACCGAGGTATCCAGTTGGTTGCGGTCGAGGCCGATGTCCTCGGTGGTGTCTGGCCACTGTTTTCGTTTCCCAAAAAATAGCTTCCACATTCCCTTGTGCGTAATACCAGTGAAGTCTTGGAGGGTCTCTGGTCATTCTGGATTAAATTCCCACATATGAGAGGCCGTCGCTGGCACGGCAGAACCCGGCGGACCAACATTACTTGAACCACGTTGATAACACTGGCGTCCTTCTCAAGGAGGCTCTGGATACGGCTCTGTAAAGTCTGCATTTCGTCAATTAATCCCCAGTCTAGTCCTTTATTAATCCATGACGCAAGCTGTAACGGAGGGCCAGATCGAAACGCAGGTATAGCTGCCCACTTGGTACCGCGGGGTTCAGTGACATAAACCAACTCCCGCTGCCATAGGTCAGGAGTTTCGGTGAAAGAGCCTTTTGGCTAGGGAGCATTGATAAGTTTTCCCACTATAGCACCTCCGCACTCTGCTTGTTCCTCGTCGACTACCTTCGGCTTCACACTAAAGGTCTTGAGCCATAAGCCGAAGTGTGGGGGAATGCGGAGAAAGGCCTCGCACGTGATAATGAACGTCGAGATGTAAAGGAGAGAATCTGGGGCTAGATCGTGAAAATCTAGTCCGTAGTAAAACATGAGCCCCCGGACAAAGGGGTGAAGAGCGGATCCTAGCCCTCGCAGGAAGTGGGAGATGAATACGACCCTCTCGTCGGATCTAGGAGTAGGAATAACCTGTCCTCGAGCTGGAAGCCTGTGGGGGATCTCTGCGATCAGGTATCTGGCTGCATGAAGCTTCGTGATGTCCCCCTCCGTAACTGAGGAGGCCACCCATCGGCCCTGTGGGCTGGGTTCGGACATGATTGGGAAGCTTGAAGCGATGAAGTCGAGCCTTGGGTGCTAGAACTTGAAGTTGGAAGGGCTAAGGAAAAGGTTGGTGTAAAACAAGGCGGCCCTTGCCTCCTTTATAAAGGCAACGGATATCAAACGCCTCCACCTAAGCCTGAAAACCTGCCTATTCCTAAGGAATCATACCAATGGAACGGTTGGGTTATCCACGCTCGTATTAATGAGAATCCCGCGATAAGGGGACATGATCTCTGCTTCGACAAGACGTGCCAATAAAAACTGCGCCTCGAAACATGGAACGGCAGGACAAGAAACGGTTCAAAATAATGACCGGGCAAACGTGATGTCGCGTTACAAAAAGTTGTCAGCGGATTGGACTCGTGCAAATATTATATTCTCTACGATTGTGTGTGGTACTTGTGTTGCAGATCCGGACATGTTCATTACGACCGAAGTCTATCTTGGAGTATTCGGAAAGGGGAACCCGCCTTGCAATGCCGAAGACAATCTGCGCGCCGGACACCTCGTCATTGAAGCCTGGTTCAGGGGCTACTGAGGGAGTCCTGGACTAAGGGGTCCTCGGGCGTCCGACCTATTAGACATGGGCCGGATTGATGGGCTGTGAAGATACAAAGGCCGAAGACTCTACCCGTGTCCGGATGGGACTCTCCTTGGCGTGGAAGGCAGGCTTGGTGATCAAATATGAAGATTCCTTTCTCTGTAACCGACCTTATGTAACCCTAGATCCCTCAGGTGTCTATATAAACCGGAGGGCTAGGTCCGTAGACATATATCCTCATAATCATAGTCATAAATGCTAGACTTTTAGGGTTTAGCCATTATGATCTCGTGGTAGATCAACTCTTGTAATACTCATATTCATCAAGATCAATCAAGCAGGAAGTAGGGTATTACCTCCATAGAGAGGGACCGAACCTGGGTAAACATTGTGTCCCCCGTCTCCTGTTACCATCGACCTTAGATGCATAGTTCGGGACCCCCTACCCGAGATCCACCAGTTTTGACACCGACACCTGTCCTTTCTCTGCTGGAGTCACGATCAGCGAAGAGGGTTGGCGGACTCGATCCATGCTAAAGGGGGGAAGACCAGTCGACTGACCAGGAGTCGGAACATCTTGGAAGTAGAACCAGGTCGACTGCCACCCTCTAACCGAATCAGGAAGGGTCATAACTGGAAAAGTCCTCCTACCCGTCATCTGAATCCCTAAACCACCACACATTTGGATCACGTGCGTCTTTTCGTCATTCGGATTTGCCTTCTTCACAGATTGAGAGCGGCAAGTAAAGATGTGCTTGAATAAACCCCAATGCGGTCAACGACCCAAGAAGTTTTCACAGAGAGATGTATGTAGCGAGATATGTGATTGTGTTGGGGAGAAGTGATGAAGTTGGGCACCAAAAAATTTCAAGAAACCCCGGAAAAAAGGATGTGGAGGCAGACTAAAAACGCGGTCGACATGAGTGGCAAGGAGGACGCACTCACCCTCCTATGGCCGAGACTCTTTCTCGTTCTCCGGCAACCTCCAAGACACGTGAGAAATCAAGCCTCCACTGGCCAGGTCCTCCAAGTCCTCCTTCTGGATCGTGGATCAAATCCAGTCCCCCTAGGTCCAACCAGGCGGCAAATTGGACCACGACGACGACCCCCGACTCGTCATCTTGCCCTTCACCGCCGCCACCTTCTTCGAGCACTCCAGGGCCGCCGTCTTGTCCTTTCCCATGGCGACGGAGTACGCGCGGGCGAATGGAGACGACGAAGATGGCGGAGAGCGCAGTGGAGAAGCAGAGGAAGAAGGAGACGATTGAGAGGCACTATGTGTTGCATCGGCCCTGGCGCTATTTATGAGACCACTTCCGAGTGGCTGATAAGTGGGCCCAAGCGATCTAATCATATCACACAGCAGGCGCTCGCCCAATACGTGGCAGAAAAGGCAGCGTGAAGATCGAGGCGCCCTCATCTATCCACTCCGATTACGGCGGCGCGATTCGTCCCGCGCGCTTCCTCGAAATTTCGAATCCCGTGAAATCTAGGAGCGGCAGAGCAACCAATCGCGCCGAAGATTTCGTACCATAACTCACTCGAAGATTATCAACATCTCACTCGACGACCTCTGAATTGATCAAGGCGACTGAATCAGAGCTGAAACCCCAGCATGACTCCCTGATTCCGGTGAAATACCTCCGAGGCGTGGAATCAAGTCGGAACCAACTTCAACTCTCTTTTCACTCGAACCTCAATCCATTCGGGGGCTAATGACGATGCCATTAACCTAGGGTAGGGTCATAGGCCTGACCTAGACGCCCTACCCAAGGTCACTACTCGCCTGACCTAGACGCCCTACCCAAGGTCACTACCCTAGAGTCAAGAATGTTCAAAGTGCAACAAAGAATACCGACTGAAGTAACCTTAGAGTGCAATCCACTCGACCAATTATCTCACTCGGATACCCCAATTTTATTCGACCAAGAAGAAATCACTCGACCATACAAGAAACCACTTGGAGTACAAAAGATCTAAAGCCACTCAGGATGGCAACGGTCAGGCATTCACTCTGCAGTCTTTAAGATCATTTATATCTCTTTATAGCTGGCGTTATCAGTAATGCCCTGTCTTTATGTACATTGAACCTTGTGTAACGGGCGACGGCTGGGGTCCTTGCGCATTCTATATAAGCCACCCCCTCCTCTGGCACAAGGGTTCGCACCCTCTATAACTTTCACACATAATCCAGTCGACCAGGCCTCCGGGCACCGAGACATAGGGTTGTTACTTCCTCCGAGAAGGGCCTGAACTCGTAAACCTTGCGTGTATAACCTCGTCGTAGCTAGGACCTTGCCTCCTCCTACGTACCCCCTATTCTATTATCAGACTTACTCCCACGACACTCACATCTAGATGTAATATAGTCGAACCCTTAAGTAAACCCATTAAGAGGTGCTAGAATGGTGGCCAACCAGCTACACCATGTGGCGCATGTTGGTTGGTCATGATGAGAACCCATTAAGAGGCGCTAGAAGGCCCTTCCCAGTGCTCCAAGGTGTACCAGTGCTAAGGGTGCCACATAGGCAAAAAAAGTGATGTGACAGAGCAATTAAAGAGGAGAGAGAGTATTATGGTGACCCTAGCAGGAAAGGATGCCAAGCGCATGAACCTATGCAAAATGAGTATCAACAAATGAATGAAGGTCTTTTGGTGTTAAAACATTAAATGAGGAAGACTTAGCCACAAATATTAAGCACCAATGCATTCGGAAGAGTAGTGGCTAAGCTCTTTAGTGCATTTAGCACCCCGCCTTAGCACCAATGCATTGGAAAAGGCCGAATGGTGGCCAACCAGCTGCGCCATGTGGCGCATGCTGGTTGGTTACGGTGAGAAAGTATTTTTTAGAGTTTTTTTAAATGCTAGGGAGACTTTTTCTAACAGAAAATTTTCTAGGTTTTTTCTTTTTCCTTTTAAGATGATTGTGATGTCCACATGATGCGAGAATATTTTTTAAATTTTTTGACATGTTGGTGAGGTGTGCATAGCTTTCTCTAAAACGGCCCGCAATGGTGGGCCCCAACCACTAGTACTATATATAGATAGATAGATAATAGCTCTGTCCTCGTTTATTGGTCCCCTTCGTATTTTGTGCCACATTTTGACCATAGATTTAACTAAGAAAATAATAATGCATGGCACCAAAAGAATATCACTGAAAACTATGTTCAAATATGAATTCAATGGTATAATTTTTGGTGATATGCATTATTATTTTTTTAGTTAAATCTATGGTCAAAATTTGGCGTAAAATACTAAGAGGACCAATAAACTAAAACAGAGGTAGTAGAAGAGTTAGTTAGGACGCAGAGTTTTCAAAACAAAATCAAAAAAATCAAGGAATTCCAGTTTTTTTAGGAGAAACATTAACAAAAGTTTTAAGTACTTGCAAAAATTCTTTTTGAAATCACATTTCTAGAAGGCATTCTAAAAAAACAAAATCGGTACTCTGAAAATGCTACTTCCAAAAGCATTTTTGAGCACTGAATTTGTTTTTGTTTTTTTTCCACACCTTACAGGAATGTGATTTCATGACGAATTTTGCAAGCACTTAAAACTTTTGCCAATGTTTCTACCAAAAAAAATTGAAATTTTTTTGATTTTTTTGAATTTTACTGTTCACCGAGCTCAAATGGGCTCGGAAGCAGAAAGGTACTTTCAAGTTAGTTAGTTGTTTTGATTATTTTTCTATTCAACATGTAATGTCGTTAGCTAACGGTCCACGCATTTGTGTGCAAAACATGCATGCAAATTGTTGCTGACTGAAAGCTGGCCGCAAGAGACCCCTACCTCAGCGAATGCTTTTAGCCGATAAAGCTCTCAATATTTCCCGCAAAAGGAAATTATTAATGATCAAAGATTGCATGCATATACCTGATGCTTATCTCAATCAATATTATATGTGCAAAAATCTTGACATTAATGTACGTATATCTCTTGCGCTTGCAATCTTTGGAGTACATTAATGGACATCTAATATATTTCAACCTCTTGCTATTTATAAACTTGCCGTCCCTGCGTGCCACATTTGGAGTCTTACTGGGACCTTACAGTCGACTAGAGCCGAGTTTTTCAAGAGATAGCCAATATGAGAGGGAGCAACCTAGTGCAGCCAACGACGATATTTTTCATCGGATGCCTTGTCGTGTGTGTCCAGTGTACGTATATATCTTCGTCATTATCATCTTGTGTTAACTTCTTACCGTCGATTTTCCAAAACGTACTTACATATACGCCTGTGGTATTGCATCTACTAATGTTAAATACAATATCTAGGTGGTCTCGATGCTAATGAAATGGTAGTCAAACAAGATGGCCGTGTGGCGAATACAAGTACTGACGCTGCCGTTGTCAACTCAACGTCTGTAGGCGACAGCAAGATAACTGTCAAATTTTGCATTCAAAATTTGGGATGCCATCTTTCAGATGGGTACCGTGGTACATGCTACTGCTGCCAGAAAGCTGAGGTCGAGTGTTTCAGGACGCGGAGTGAGTGTCAAGACATCTGCCCTACGTGCAACCCAAAATGCCAACCTCCGTCGGGGTCTCTTGGATGGAATTTCAGGCTCAAACAGATTGTCCATCGGTAATAAAAGGAACCTAGTTTGGTTTGGGCAACTGGCTCCCAACCAAATATCAACGGATATCCTTTGGTCGTCGTGCTTCGACAGGATTGTCTGATATACTTTCTCTCTCCTTTTTCTTTGGGATTATGAGGTTGGCTTTGAATGCTTCCACAACATTTCTTGCATTGCGTCGTCTCGGTCAGTTGGCTATATGGTGCCTGTCATGCAAGTGTAATTATGCATGACATGGAAAAGGATAAAAACAGAAAATGGAAAACATAAATCAATCATAGATCTGAAATCAACGTTAATTGCAATTATATAGAAACAACATTAATTGCAGTAAATCTTGAAAATAGCATATATTATATTAATTATGATTATCGAGAAACATCATTGATTGCATTAATAGTAATCAATCTTCGAAATAGCATTAAATATAATTATTCATTATTATGTCGTATCAATATAATGTGGTCATCACGTACGTAGAGCCAGGGCTCCGCCTCCTCCTTCTCCTCGAAGAAAGAAAGTTAGGGTTCGTGCCTCTTGCCGGCGCCGGCGCAGGTCTGCCTCGTCTCCGGTGGCCCTAGGGCCATGGAGGCACAATGGATGCTGGCAAGGGCCGGCGGGAGGGCTCCGTTTTTAGTCGTTTTTTTAATTTTGTTAGGATTTGTGTCCTACTCAGAAAGGCGAGACGGCGACAGCTTCCTGAAAATGGAATAAAGGTCTCCCCGCCTAGCCCCCATTCCGACGGTGTGTCTAACATCGTTGGTGAGTGTGTGGAGGTGTGTCTCTGGCAGATCTATCTTTGGTGGATTTGCTCAGATCTCGTCGTTGTTCGTCTACGTTCGTGTGTCTTTGGTTTGGATCCTTTCAATCTACGTTATTTTTCATCGGCGGCGGTTGCTGTTCTGGGGTGCTGGTCCTATGGGGCCTTAGCACGGCGACTTCCCGACTGTCTACTACAACAAAGTTTGTCCGACTCCGGCAATGGAGGGGCGATGACGGCGGCGCGCCTTCGGCTCGCTTCGGTGCTTGTAGTCGTCGCTAGGTGGTCTACGGATCTGGATGTAATTTTTTTTTCTAGTGTTCGTTGTACTACCATGATTGAAGATGAATAGATTGGAAATTTTTCCCGCAAAAAAATAATTAATCTTGAAGAAAACATTACTTGCACAGATAATCTTGCTCTTGCATCAAACATATTAGGCCACGACCAATTCTTTGAACTAGATAACACCCCGCACGTTGTTGCGGGGACATGAAGGGGTAAATCTTCTTGGAACAAACTAAGAAAAGGTTGCATTTGGGTAGATATGAAACTGCTTGAGGTATGTTAAAGGACATTACATCATGCCATGTTGACACAGTTAACAATATGTCGCATGGTAAATAGATGAAATGCAATTAAAGAGAAACATAAAGAAATACTTCTACTTTGCTTGCCACACTATACAATGCATGGCTGAGATGACAATGAGTATTGGAGTAAAACTTGCATGAAAATATAACACCAAAATAATAAAATTGGTTGACTGGAAACTCCATAAACAGGATCATCACAATTTTACAATATACCATAAATCTAACAGCTTGTGGTTTCTCTCTTCCCGAAGTTCGACTTTAGATCAAAACAAAAGAACAACGGTAATATGTGGGGCAAGATGGATATCAGTGGTTGTCAGGCTATGAAAATAATCTATGAATGGTTAATCAACATACCATAGTTAATGGAAAAAAATCTGAAAATGGTTTGGAATGTCATACATATAAAGCAAAAGTTTGCAATGTAGAAGTAAATTCACCATAGCTCGGTTTGATAAACTATAAATATTGTTGGTGAGGGGATTTATAACGCATTTCTTATAATTTTTTTGTTAATTTTTACAAACATTTATAGATTATTACCGATAAAAGAGGCATGCCTGTTTTAATAACCTATAATCTGGATGGTCTCTCGTTCAAGTATAACTAACAAGTTTGAGTTGATTCAATACGATCGTTCTTTTAAAGTCATATTCTCAAAGTTGTTTTAAGACTATCGTTACACTTAGCCATATCCTAAGATCCGGAAAACATGATCACCGACAACACTTGATCTAGTCTTAGAGGAGAAACTATGAATCATATTTTATCGTTTATTATTTCACATGAGCTTATGAGTTTTCCACTGAATCGCATATTGCATGATGATAGCAGTTATACATAGAATATAAACTCTTAATTATAAACATAAAAATATAATACAATATTATTGCCTTTAGGGTATATTTCCAACAGTAAGAGTTGTCAAAACTTGTGTGTGACAGAATTGTTACTCATAAATACTCTCATCTGCTCTTCGTTGAGATGATAACTATTTGGGATACTTACATAGAAACTGCTACACTACCTTGTGTGTCTTGCAAGTCGTCACCAGGCACTAGGGTTTCCTGTCTCCCGTCAGCGCCGCCGATGATCGGCCTCCGCCTGCCGTTTCTTTAGGGCCATGGAGGCGCGATGGGTCCCGGGCTTTCTCGGTGGGAGATCTCCGTTTGTAGGTGTTTTCCCCGAGTGTAGTTACAGTTTGTGTCCTGCTCTGGGAGACAAGGCGGTATGTTCCCTGGAGGTGGAATAAGGTTCTTCTAGCCTAGCTCTTGTCCCGACGATGCGTCTAGCATTGTCGAAAGACGTGTCGAGTTGTGTCTCCGACGGATCTCGTGGGATTCGATTAGTGGTTGTCCTCGTTGGATCCACTTGGATATTGTCTTCATTCGTGTGCGTTCATGTGTCTACATGTTGGATGCTTCTAATCTACCCTTCTCTACATCGAAGACGGTTGTTGTTCTGGTGCGCTGGTCCTACGGGGCCTTAGTACGACGACTTTCCAACAATCTACTACAACAAGGTTTGTTCAACACCGGTGAGGGAGGGGCGATGACGGTAGTGTGTCTTTGGCTCGCTTCAATGCTTGTAGTTGTTGCTCGGTGACCTAAATATATATTTTGTTACTTTTAATGTTCTTTATACTGCTTTGATAGTTAAAGAATAAATCGGAAGCTTTCATTGGAAAAAAATCCATGCTTCTATATCTATACTTCTATATCTATATCTATACTACTATTAATCTATATCTATATCTATACTACTATTAAAAAAACAAACATAAACTCTTCTAAAACCACACCGCAAACTGTATACAAGATAAACAGGGCCCTCCGATCAAATTAACCTAAACACATCTGACTGCCCACATTACATCAATGGTTTATTATTCAGATCAACGACTCAGATAAGATGTTCTGCCGAGCAGACACCAGACACCGCCGTGGTCTGTCAATCCTCGCCCGCAAAACATACCGCTTCGATGCCTCCCTGTGACCAGATAAAAAACAAAGGCGAAGTGTGTAATCCTCGCTCAGATCCAGACCCCTGCGTGTGGTTCCTCCCGCACCCGGGCGAGGTGGCTGTCGTGGAGCGCCGGTTGGCGGGCGGAGATGCTCCTCACGGGCTGGCGTCTGGATCCGCGCCATCGAGCTGTGCCGGAGCTTCTCCGACGATCTTTGGCAGCGACCATGGCGGGCGTAGCAGAGCGAAGGGTGCCGACAGACCGGTGTCAGTGCGCAGGGGAAGATTCACTTCACGGCCGGCGTCCGGATCCGCGCCATCGAGCTGTGCCGGAGGTTCTCAGGGTGGTGGCGCGCTGCCCAGGGAGCACGACCATGGGCGAATCCAAGGGAGCACGAGATAACCCCTGCTGCTTTCGCTTCCAAGAGTCCCATCCTCCCACAAGAGCTTCGTGGCCACAACTTTCAGGCGTCTTTTGCTTCTTCTTCCTTTGGATCCCTAGCTAACAATTCTGCATCTCACCATTCACTAGCAGCAACACATTGATTTAGCTGTAGCCAATGCAGACGGTGGGTGGTACAGATCACTAGCTAGCCGAGTTTGCCTCTTCCTCTGTTCTCCTCATTCACTAGCGAGATGTAGTGTGATTCTTAAAGAAAACGTATTGACGAGAGCCCACTCTATTAGTCTCCCTGCTCCTATACTCCATGCACCGGTTCATCCATATATGATCTTATTTTGTTTCAGTTTTTTTACTAGATTTAACACTGGCCTTTGTTCAAATCCTATCCAGGTTGAACCATTGAAAGCGAGCACACAAAGCTGCAGAGGGAACAACTCCAAAGGAATCAGTACGGTGATGTGTTTTCAGTATTCCTAAAATAAATAAGGGTATGGTGTGATTAACACTAACATTCATGGATTAGTCGTTTCTATTGAAAAAAACATCATACTCTGTTAAGTCAGATTCCACTCGTTTTGATTTTTAGCTCTATAAATTGTGCTCTGAGAATTGGTATTCGTTACATCTTGACTGTCTAGCACATCATATGGTCATGCCAATTGCCGCTGCAAAGAAATGTCGCCGGTAACAACAATTAAAGTTCCCTAGATAGTGTATCTTACCACAATCAGTTTTGGTAGCTGTATTGGTAGAAAATGGAGTCTGAGGATGGTTTGGGTTGTGCATTATTCCCTATCCCATAATGATTTTGCTGGTCAAACTTGGGATGTGATCAAGAAGGTGGGGAAGCACCATAGTTTTAGTGGCGGTGCTATTGTTAAGTGCACCGGAATCTAGCAACAAAAATAATACATAAACAGTTTGAATATCTTAGTTCGCACTTCTCGGCAGTGAGTTCAGCACTTGGACGAGACTCCAAACTTCAAATGCTCACAGGTCTAAATTATTGGACACATCCTGATTTATAAGTTATCTTAAATTCCAAATTATGAGATGTTGACAATCTAAAATCATTACTAATTTCGTAGGGAACATATATTGGTGTTTGATGGGGCAGATCAAATTTGTCATCGTGATTTGCAATCCCATGTTGACATTTTCTCAAAGTTTGACATGCTTTACAATTTTTTGCTACATAGACAAAGTCAATTAAGGAACTAGCAAGCGTTAGCCTGAAGATTCCCGATCATTTAAGTGTGCATGAGCAGGCTACCATGGCCACCGCAGATAACCTTGAAGCAGTGTGCCATGATCGTGCCGCTTGAACAAAAACTGTATATGCTTTGGAATTTCATCAGAAGGCATCTGAAGTAAAAATAGTAGGAACTTCAAATTGCCCATCTTTTAATTTAGTGTTGCTCACATTTAGGTCTATCCATGACAGACTTGCATTGGCATCTATTGCCCATCTTTTAATTTAGTGTTGCTCACATTTAGGCTTATCCATGACAGACTTGCATTGGCAACTTGTGAAACTTCAAACTGTAGGCAGGAGGCACCAAAATAGTAGTTGGTCCCACGGAATATAATAAATTGAGTGCAGTGCTGCTGTTAGTCTACCATTCAAGGGCATGATCATAACCAATGTACTGTTAATAAGAATGTAAATCATTTTATTGATTTTTTGTATTAGTCAAGAGTTCGAGACATACATTGTGCAAGAAGACGAGACAACATGATGTATATATGATTACGCATCAAATATTCATGTCTACGACATGATGATTGCTTTTCCATCTTTGGGGTGCTATTGTTGTCTTAGGACTTTCACACCCAACTGCTTGTTGCATTGCAATTTGCAAGTAACCTTGCTTCAACGATAGAAGAGAATTTGGTGATGTATGTGCTATCAACCTGGTTATGGACTACTATGTCTGTTCCTAAATAGATAGCATACTAGAAAGCATGCAGTCTAAATTTGGCTCATGCCATAAAAAGAGTATTCAGATTGTTTAGGTGAAAATGTATCAGCAAATTTTCATGAAAACATATTTTTGTAATTATTGTATTAACGTACATACAAAAAGTGACGGACAAAATTATATATTATATGTGGGAGACCATGCATGTCCAGAACATCTTTGTTTATGAAAGGTGGACTAAGTAATTCAAGGCACAACTTGAAACACGGTAATGTCTGTTTAGGCTCTCTTACCTTTTGTATTTGAACAATGGTTGATTTCCGTTTGAACTGTGCTGGTACATAAAGTGGAGTAGTGGAGTAAAGCCTTGAGATGTTTTTGTATGATTAATTCCTGAGATGAGAGAGCTTATTATATATGGAAGAACTTGGTTTCTTGATCTGTGATATTTGATTCAAGAGGAATATTGATTCATGAAGAATGATGTTTCAAATTATGTATGAGACACTTTATCTCGGCAAAGAATCCTGCATACTTTGATTGAATAAATGAGAGGTTGTTAAAAAAATGTATGCAACAAGAATTTGGTACTATACACTTCGTGTGAAATTTCAAAAATTCAAGAAGCTTATCATATATCTTTTTGGGGGAAAGTTATTCTATATATGATTATATGTGTTAGACGAGACGTGCGTTGCACGTGCATGCGTACTAGTTGTGGAAAACAATCGAATGGCCGGAGCCTTCATTAGATACTAAGATCTGGAAAAAAAATCAATGCCAGAAAATGGTATTTTTATTTACTTGAAATACGTAACCGCCCAAGGAAAATCTCATTTCTCTTTTCAACGCATCCACACATTATGCAACTCGAAACCACAAAAATAAATAAATTATGCAACCCAAGAATCCATAGCCGGCGGCCTAGTCTTCGTGTTCGACAATAGCCGGCCTGATTATTCATTACGGCTTCCCTCATGTCAACACCAAGGATATAAACACAAACAAACTAATCATAACTAATTACCACCAAAACATCACAGCGTATATGTAGTTATGTACCAATCAATCAGTTCATGAGTTGACGGCCCTGCAGTTTCTCCTGATCTCTCCCTGCCCGCCGGTGAGCACGCCGACGCGGCCCATCTTGCGCACGGCGTTCTTGAACTCCTGCAGGAAGTAGCCTTCCTTGGTCAGCGCGTGGATCATGCCGGCGGCGCGGCTGTCGGCGAGCAGTGCGGCGTCGGAGCGGAACAGGCCACGGCCGAGCTTGAGGTTGACGTAGTAGTGGGAGTCGAACCGGGCGGGGCTGCCCGGGTCCATAGGCACGGCGGTGACGTTGTTGGAGGGCGACCCACACGCGGCGCGCAGCTGAGTGGCGTAGGCGGCGTTGAGGGTCGGGTCGGTGGCGGGGGCGACACCTGTGGTGGTGGAGCTGAAGAGGCGGCTGCCGAAGAGGTTGCAGTGGCCGACGCCGATGGTGTGCGCGCCTGCATGGCAACATATATAGGAGTTAAATAAAGAGTTTTGCCACTAAAAATTAGACGTGCAGTTTCTCCGTGAACAGTGAAATGTAAAAAAAATCTGATTTGTTTTTTGTTGTGACAAACATTGTTGATTGTTTCAGCTATGTGGAAAATTTCATGACAAAAAAGCAATCCTACTTAAAACAAAACAAAATCGATGCTCTAAAAATGTTTTTTGAAAACATTTTGGAGAACATCTCTTTTTTTCTGTCTGGACTTTCATGAATGTCATTTCATCATTAAACTTTGGATGCAAGTGAAACACTCTACAAAGTTTGTCACAAAAAAATTAATTTTTTTATTTTCTTAATACTTTCTTGCATCTTACTGCTGAAGAACACTTTTGAGTAAAATTTTACTGTATTCAGTACATACACTTTTTAGGTAATTACAATTTTTTTGTGCGGCGAGTGTTCTATATAGTCTTATTCGTGTACACTCAAAAGTGCGCAGTACAATTGGTTCATCGAATTGTCGTAGTTTGACTCTAGCCGACGCAAAGAGGTTTTTAACGGCGGGCTACGTAATGGTGAAAAATCTACCAACCATTCACTTTGATATTCATGCACCCCTTTAGTATATGCATGTATTCCAGCCCACTCATCTGTATCAAATGATTATATCAAATCAAAACGTCGGCCACACACACACACACCTCATCTCTTCATCGATCTCTCTCCTCACATGCATGCATGGCATGAATATGACAGCCCACTCTCTTCTCTCTCACACAACAAACCACCTCTTTTATTCCTCCTTGGTTATTATAAATAAATTATATCCTTTCACTTAAAATGTTGATTCTGATAATTTTTCTTATATTTGAACTTGTAGCATCAAAACCTATTCAACAAGATCTATCTTGGATATATTTTAAACATGTTTAATTTTCAAAGTTTTAATACACTTATTTCACTCAATTTCACTGTGTGAATCTGCTTATTTCAGTGTGTCGTGCCGATAATTGTGAGAATTAATTATTAGTTTTGAAATGAATGAAATCTGTTTTTCTCAAATGAGTGAAATGTGTGGACTCATTTTCTTTAAATGAGTGAAACCAGTTTTTTGAAATGAGTGAAAATAGTTTTTCAGATGAGTGAAAGATGTTTTCTGAACCGAGTGAAATTAATTTTCTGAATTGACAGAAATCAGAGTTTGAAATAAGTGGATTCAGTCATTGAGTGGGTTCTAAAAATAAGTGAAATTAGAGTTTTAAAATAATGAAATAATTTGGAATACCGGAATCGATTTTTGAAACGACTGAAAAAAAACGGATTTCATTCATTTAAAAGGTGCAACTTATCTTTGGGAGACTGCTTCGGATTTCATTCATTTAAACGACTGAATATAAGTCTTGTTCAAGGGAGGTGAGAGAATATTTTGGCATGCATGCAACCGCTTCTTTCCCCCTACTAGACTCTCTCCCTCCTAACAAAAATTGGCAAATTGATGCTACGTGAAACAACTCCACCAATCCCCAAAACAATACCCGGTTGATCTTTCCCAGTTACATAACCAACCGCTAGAAACACCAAATTCCTCTAGCCAAGTAAGAAGAACAATGATGGACTTTCTTGACTCAAGTAGTATTTGCATGGGTCCACTCTTTTGCATTGTGCGCTACCTAGCCCATGCTGTTCAGGTGGTGCAATCTATTATATGGTCCAGACAGCTCACTTTGTGGCATTTGGCAATTGGGACTACTACGTCGCTACATCAACTAGAAGCAGTGTACTCTTGTTGGGACTACACTTCACTGAACTGTACGCCATAGATGAAGCACTTAACCAATGATAGATATCAATGGCCAAATAGAATCCAATCTCTTGCGCCACAGCTGCTTGGATTTGATATGGTGTTGGTTAGGAGTGCTGGTAGTTGGTAGTTAATGGTAACCACCACTAAGGCATGCACTAACTAGGCGTACTGTCGAGTGCATCACATGTAGCTGTACCAGCTGCATTAATTCACGCGCATGCATGACATGCATCTCGCCTCCTTTGGTTGATAGTACGTAGTAGTACTAGATAGATCAAGTGATAATTCCTTGATGAGACACTGCCCACTTAGTTTTGCTGCCTGATTGAGCAGGGCACACGCATGCATGCATGCATGCATGGATTACAACTCAGTGCTGGCCCTTTAGTGGAAAGGGCAAAACTTAGATCGAGTTTGCTTTTGACTTGGCCATGACAAACGGATTTTCCGACAACCATGAGCGTTATTGCCATGCAAGCATATTGCTGTTGTTTCCTTTTAGATTTCTTAGTAAGGCTCAAAATAGGCTTCTTACAGAAGTCAGCTGTTTGTTAATTATTGATGAATGATGACCTAATTTTAGGATTTTTGGAAGTGCATTGATAGAATTAATCCGAGGTACGTGATCGATCCACCTAGAAACAAGCAATCATAGCAGCATGACAACACTGAGATTTGTTTTTTTTTTTGAGAATCAACACTAAGATTTGTTAACGAGGTTCGGCAACTGATATGTTATTAGCTATTCATATATTACCTTATGTCCCTAGTTAGTTTGTTGGTACTTGTGACCTGCACGCCCTATTTATCGCCATGTTAGCTTTGTACTGTTTTTGGCTATGTTGTTGGAACTTCTGCACCATCGTACTGCCGTGGTTGCATGACTTGCTTTGTCCTACTTTAGTTTTTTCTAAAGTCAGGCGATGGCCTTCTCCTTTAAAAAATGTATATAGTATAGTAACTAGTCTTATTTTTAGCTCGAAAGGGCCGTATGGCAGCTATCCTTGAGCTGCATTTCTTTTGGCTACCTAGCTTATCGGCAACGGGCGGCCATGCATCGACCGGCTCGTCACATGCATATGCATGGACGCACGCACTCATGCATGCTTGCCCGGTGGTTGCTCCGTCCCTTTCGATCGCTAGCCACTTACCTACACTTGGCTCTGGCCTCTGGCCAACATCCACCGACATGCGTGCATGTGCACCGTCTATTGCGGCGTGCATGCTCACCACGCGGGCGCGCACTCGCCAACAAACAGACGGACTCGTGCCCGCCGGTCCGCCGTCGATCCATCGGTGCATCATCTTTTTTTTTTGCGAATGATCGGTGCATCATCGCTCATGCATGTCCATACAATGGCTACCGGCCGGCCGGCCAGTCGACGTCGCCCCGGTGTAGCGACTGTGCACTGTGGCCACTCTCTCGTACCCATCAGCGGGAGGTCGCCGTCGCCCCGGTGTAGCGACTGTGCGGTGTGGCCTTCTCTTTTTTTTTTTTTTTTTGCAGAGACAGTGTCCTCAGATGTGACATCGGAGCGTAACTAAACACGTCGTTCGCTCGAATACTATGTTTCTTTCGTCTCACATAATAACAGAAGAGAACGATCTTAGATTCTGACAACGCTCGAATACTATGTTTTTTAAAGGAAAATACTATGTTTCTTTCGTCTAATAATAATAAAAGAGAACGATCTTAGATTCTGACAGTGCGGCGCACACTGCTCCATTTTTTGGCGCATGTGATCATTAGTACATTCACTAGTTTTCTTTTGGTTTAGCTAACGACCAATTGTCTTTAAA
>NC_057806.1:140690608-140700004 GCF_018294505.1 Triticum aestivum
CTAGGGCGGCGGCCGGGCCACGTGGCGGCTCCCGATTGGGCGCAGACGGCGGCGGGGAGGTGTCCGGCTAGGTGGCGGACATGTCCGGCGGCGGAGGAGCGGATTTTTAGGGTTAGGGTAGGAAGGGATCCGGAAATTTCGGGGGGGGGAGGTATATATTTATAGGTAGAGGGAGCTAGGAGGCTCCAAATTGAGCACGGTTTTCGGCCACGCGATCGTGATCGAACGACCTATATGATGGAGGAGGTTTAGGTGGGTTTTGGGCCACTTTGGAGGGGTGTTGGGCTGCAACACACACGAGGCCTTTTCGGTCCCTCGGTTAACCGTTGGAGTATCAAACGAAGTCCAAATGGCACAAAACTTGACAGGCGGTCTACCGGTAGTAAACCAAGGCCGCTTGGCAAGTCTCAGTCCAATCCGAAAATGTTTGACCCCCGCACACGAAAAGAGGTAGAAAGGGACACCGGAGGACATAGGAGCGCCGGAATGCAAAACGGACAACGGGGAAAATGCTCGGATGCATGAGACGAACACGTATGCAAATGTGATGCACATGATGACATGATATGAGATGCATGACAAAGACAAAAGCACACAAAGACAAAAACCCGACAACGAGGAAATATCATAACTTAGTGCCGAAAATGGCAAGAGTTGGAATACAAAAATGGCAGGTTACATACGGGGTGTTACAACACTCCACCACTACGAAAGGATCTCGTCCCGAGATCTAGGACTGGAAAAACTCCGGGTACTCAGAACGGAGGTGATCCTCACGTTCCCAGGTGGCTTCAAGGTTGGAATGATGTGACCACTTGACTTTCAGGAATTTGATAGACTTGTTGCAAGTCTTGCGCTCAGTTTCTTCAAGAATAGCAACTGGGTGCTCATGATAAGACAGTTCTTCTTGGAGATCAATCTCTTTGAAGTTGACGGTGCGGTCAGGAGTCTTGAAACACCTGCGGAGCTGAGACACATGAAACACGTCGTGCACGTTTGCAAAGTTGGATGGAAGTTCAAGTTGATAGGCTAGATCACCTCTTTTGCCAATGATCTTCAAAGGACCGACATATCTAGGGGCAAGCTTCCCTTTGATACCAAAGCAACGAGTACCTTTCATTGGAGAGACGTGGAGGTAGACATGATCTCCGATCTCGAAAGCCAAGTCACGATGCTTGCTATCATAGTAACTCTTCTGGCGCGATTGCGCGGCTTTGAGATTTTCATGAATGACTTTGCAGATTTCTTGAGCCTCTGTGATCAAGTCATTGCCAAGAAGTTGGCGTTCACCAGTCTCTGACCAGTTAAGAGGAGTATGGCACTTCCTGCTATAGAGAAACTCGAATGGGGCCTTGCCCGAACTCGCTTGGAAGCTGTTGTTGTAGGAGAACTCGGCATATGGAAGACAATCTTCCCACTTCATACCGAAAGAAATGACACAAGCTCTGAGCATATCTTCAAGAATCTTATTTACTCGCTCGACTTGGGCACTAGTTTGAGGATGAAAGGCTGTGCTGAAGTGAATGTTGGTGCACATGGCCTTCTGAAAAGAATCCCAGAACTTAGAGGTGAAGATGCTCCCACGATCTGAAGATATCAACTGCGGAATGCCGTGCAGGGAGACAATCCTGGAGGTATATAGCTCTGCCAACTGAGCTGCTGTGATAGATTCTTTGATAGGAAGAAAATGAGCCACTTTCGTAAGCTTGTCGATGACAACGAAGATAGCATCATTGCCACGCTTGGACTTTGGAAATCCAGTCACGAATTCCATCTCAATATGGTCACACTTCCATTCTGGAATGGCAAGAGGTTGGAGGAGACCATCTGGTTGTTGGTGTTCTGCTTTCACTCTTCTGTAGACATCACATTCGTTCACGAACTGAGCAATCTCACGCTTCATTCGAGACCACCAATATGACTTCTTGAGGTCCTGGTACATTTTTGTACTTCCAGGGTGGATAGAGAGGAGTGAATTGTGAGCCTCGTTCATAATGACTTTACGAAGGTCACCCTTAGGAACAACAATGTGATCCTCAAAGAATAGAGTATCCTTGTCATCAAGACGATAGCACTTATCTTGGGTTGACTCTTGGCAATCCCAATCTTCACCTTCTTCACCATAGCATCAAGAAGTTGAGCCTCGCGAATCTGATCTTCCAAAGTAGGAGAGACTTGGAGGTTGGCAAGGAATCCTTGAGGAACAACTTGAAGATTGAGTTTGCGGAAAGCTTCACAAAGCTCCAGTTGGTAAGGCTTGAGAATCAAACTGTTGTAGTAAGCTTTCTTGCTCAATGCGTCAGCAACTACATTGGCCTTGCCTGGAGAATATTCAATACTCGGATTATACTCTTGAATCATTTTGACCCAACGAGTCTTCCTGAGGTTTAGGTTTGGCTGAGTGAAGACGTACTTGAGGCTCTTATGATCAGTGAAGATGTCCACTTTTCTTCCCAACAAGAGATGTCTCCATGTTAAAAGAGCATGGACAACTGCCACCAACTCAAGGTCATGAGTGGGGTAGTTCTTTTCGTTGGGCTTCAACTGGCAAGAGGTATAGGCCACAACTTCCTTCTCTTGCATCAACACTGCACCGAGACCTTGAAGGGAAGCATCACAGAAGACCTTGAACGGTTTGGATTCATCAGGAGGAGTCAGAACTGGAGCAGTGACTAACTTCTCTTTCAGGGTGTTGAAAGCGATGTCACATTCAGGCGATCAGACGTACTTCACATGCTTCGGGAGAAGGTTGGAAAGAGGCTTCATGATCTTAGAGAAGTTCTCGACGAACCTTCGACAATAGCTTGCAAGCCCAAGGAAGCTGCAGAGTTGCTTCACATTCTGAGGTGGTTCCCAATTCACAATTGTAGACACTTTCTCAGGATTAATAGCTATGCCCTTGGCGGAGATGATATGCCCAAGGTAGAGAACCTCATCGAGCCAAAACTCGCACTTTGAAAATTTCGCATAGAACTGATGTTCTCTGAGTTTATCCAGCACCAATCTCAAATGCTTGGCATGGTCCTCCTTGTTCTTGGAAAAGACCAAAATGTCATCGAGGTAGACCAAGACGAAGTCATTTGTGTAGGCGTTGAAGATGAAGTTCATCATGCGAGAAAAAGTTGGAGGAGCATTGACAAGGCCGAAAGACATGACAGTGTATTCATATGAACCATAGCTTGTTCTGAATGTTGTCTTGGGGATATCTTCTTCATGAATATGAATCTGATGATATCCCATACGGAGATCAATCTTGGAGAATACTTGAGCACCTTTGAGTTGTTCAAAAGGCTCATTGATGTTGGGAAGTGGGTAATTGTTCTTTATAGTCTTCTTGTTCAATGGACGGTAGTCGACACAAAGTCGGTCCGTTCCATCCTTCTTCTTGACGAAAAGAACACCACAACCCCATGGAGAAGAACTTGGTCGGATGAGACCCATACGCTCTTGAATATCGAGTTGCTTCTTCAGCTCCTTCAACTCTTCTGGTCCAAGCTTGTAAGGACGTTTGCAAACAGGTTTTGTGCCAGGCTCAAGATCGATGACGAATTCAACTGGCCGGTGCGGAGGCATTCCTGGAAGCTCTTCTGGAAAGATGTCTTGATACTCACAAACGACTGGAATCTGAGAGATGGCATCCAGCTCGCCCTTCTCATTGAGAGAAAATAGTCGAATGGTATTATCACGAGCGGCAAAGACGATTACATCCTCAAACGAATGTGTCAGTTGAATCTGCCTGGCAGCACAATCAAGTTGAGCCTTGTGCTTAGAAAGCCAGTCCATTCTGAGAATAAGATCAATATCCGAGTTACCAAGGACCATTGGAGAAGACAGAAACTTATAGTCGCCCAACGTGATAGAAACTTCCGGAACCACGTAGCTTGCATGCAAGCATTTACCCGGTGAGACAACTGCTAATGGTCAATGCAAATCTTGGAAAACCAACTCATGCTTAGATGCAAATGGTCTCGAGATGAAACAATGCGATGCACCAGTGTCAAAAAGAACTTTTGCAGGGATATCGTTAACAGGAAGGTTACCCATAATCACATCTGACGAGTCCTCTGCCTGAGTTGTGTTCATCATGTTGACCTTTGCAAACTTGGGATTATGCTTGACCACTGCGGTGCTAGCAGATCTCACAGGAGGAGGAGGAGGAAGATGCCTCTGATTGAAGCATTTGTTGGCATAGTGACCCTTTTGCTGACACTTGTTGCACATGACCTCTGAAAGCGGACGGTGATACGCAGCACTTGATCTTGGAGCATGAGACGAAGTCTTGTTCTGAAAGCCTGGGTTGGGTGGGTGGGAAGATCCATTGCCACCTTTGCTCTTCTGCTGATAAGGCTGACAGAACGGAGGAGGAGGAGGCAACCAATACTTTTGTTTCTTAGATGCCACTTGAGTTGAGGAAGAAGGAGTTGCATCCCTGACTCACTTCTTGGAAGCATCGCACTTGAGCTGAGCAGTCTCTTGTTTCAGTGCCATGTTGTAAAACTCATCGTACTTCTACGGCTCAAAAAGCACGAGAGCTAGTTGGAGATCTTCTCTGAGGCCACCTCAAAACTGATAAATCATGCTCTTCTCGTCAGGGACGTCTTGCTTAGCGAAACGAGCGAGCTTCTGGAACATGATGTTATACTTGTAAACAAACAAGCTGCCTTGCTTCAGATTGCGGAACTCCTCACACTTGCTCTCAACAACACTCTGAGGAATGTGGTGAGCTTCGAAGTTTTGACGGAATTCATCCTAGGTAATCACACAACCTCCTCTAGAATCTTTGTATTGTTGATACCACTCAGCAGCTTGGTCTTTGAGTTGGAACGAGGCAAACTTGACAAACTCCTCAGGCCTGACGTTGCTGCACTAGAAATGCTTGCAGATATCCACAAGCCAATCATTAGCATCTGTTGCATCGACACAGTTACTGAAGGTCTTTGGCTAGTTTGCGAGGAACTAGTTGAGTGTAGCAAACTAATTCTGAAAGTTGCCATGGCCTTGATTTCCTTGGTTGCGCTCTTGCAAGAGTTGCATGAGCATCTGCGTGTTTGCATTGGTAGCGGCCATCACAGCTTGCCATGACTTCGGAGGTGGAGGTGGTGGTGGCAGTTCAGGATTCTGACGCGTTGGAGGAGCCATCCTGAAGAGGGTGACATCCGTTAGCATCTTGACAGACATATATTCAAGCTGAATCAAATGGATTGAAATTGCAACATATAGTCTTAACATCCGAACAAAATGAACGAATGAATTCCAATTGAAATGGTCACACTTCCATAAATTGAGAAGCCACTTAGATAGAGGTAGAAGAATAAAACAACAAGGTACGGACAAGAACAAATACTTGGTAAGGATTACCCAATCACAAACCAAATATCCGCTGAAGAAATACTAGAGCTACATGAATTCCCACCTATTAAACTCCTGAAATTCTCCCGGTTATGCAATCGGGTGTTGGGGATACAGGGGAAGCATAATATCTCACCCAAAGCTAGCAATTCCTACATCCAGCTGTATCCATCCTTCAACACATAACCAAGAAACCTTCGGAAATCATTTACCTCAACCTTCGAAAAGCATCCGTTATACGAGTTATGGTGATACTCCCGAACTCCCGCCCCAGTACTGGGTGGCGTCGAGGTTATCTCACCAACAACTGCATAAAAGAGATTTTCGACGTCGGCGAACTCAGGTATTCCAGAATTGCAACGATAAAATTGTGACGACAACACCTCGGAGCTCAACTCCCCGGGACACTGCCACAACCCCTAAATGTAAGGAGGCACCAAGAACAATGTTCTCGTCACAAAACCATCGGAACGATTCCAAGATACCCGTGTGATCCTAAAAAAATTAGTGAAATTTGAGAAGAGAAGAGTCAAAACTCTACGTCAAGATGCCTCACCAGAGCGACGAAGGGACTGAGGAGTAAAAAGAATCCTACTCTCCGATATATATAATCCTAAATGACTCAAAAAAATTCTAGACTCAACAACGCTAACAATTCGATCAAGCAGGGGGGCTCCTAAGTCAGGGAAGGCTCTGATTACCAACTTGTAACGCCCACGATGCGGCTATATCTCCCACGTGTCGAAGCACGACTTAGAGGCATAACCGCATTGTAAGCAATGTCGCAAGTGGGGTAATCTTCACACAACCCATGTAATGAATAAGGAAAAGAGGTACATAGTTGGCTTACAATCACCACGTCACACAATAGCATAAATAACATTACATTCATCCAGATACAATCAAGGTCCGACTACTGAACCAAAATAAAGACAACCCCAAATGCAACAAAGTCCCTGGTCGCCCCAACTGGGCACCACTACTGATCGTCTAGAAAGGAAACATAGTATCGTCCTGAGTCCTCATCGAACTCCCACTTGAGCTCAGTCGAATCTCCTGGAGCGGTATCATCGGTCCCTGCATCTGGTTTTTGGAAGTAATATGTGAGTCACGGAGACTCAGTAATCTCACACCCTTGCCATCAAGACTATTTAAGCTTATAGGAAGGGTAAAAGGTATGAGGTGGAGCTGCAACAAGCACTAGCATATATGGTGGCTAACATAGGCGAAATGAGAGCGAGAAGAGAAGGCAAAGGCACGGTCGATAAACTATGATCAAGAAGTGATCCTAGAACAACCTACGTTTAAACATAACACAAGACTATGTCCTCTTCCCGGACTCCGCCGAAAAGAGACCATCACGGCCACACACACTGTTGATTCATTTTAATTAAGCTAAGATTCAGGTTTTCTACAACCGGCCATTAACAAATTCCCGTCCGCCCATAACCGCGGGCACGGCTTTCGAAAGTTCAAATCCCTGCAGGGGTGTCCCAACTTAGCCCATCACAAGCTCTCATGGTCAATGAGGATATTCCTTCTCCCAAGACAACCCGATCAGACTAAGAATCCCGGTTACAAGACATCTCGATAATGGTAAAACTAAACCAACAAAGCCACCTGAATGTGCCGACAAATCCTGATAGGAGATGCACATATCTCGTTCTCAGGGCACAACGGATGAGACTAGCTACGAGTAAAACCAACCCTCAAGTTTCCCCGAGGTGGCCCCGCAGGCAGCTCAGTTTGGACCAACACTCAGAGGAGCACTGGCCCGGGGGTTTAAAATAAAGATGACCCTTGAGTCCGCGAAACCCAAGGGAAAAGGCTAGGTGGCAAATGGTAAAACCAAGGTTGGGCCTTGCTGGAGGATTTTTATTCAAGGCGAACTGTCAAGGGGTTCCCATTATAACCCAACCGTGTAAGGAACGCAACATCAAGGAACATAACACCGGTATGACAGAAACTAGGGCGGCAAGAGTGGAACAAAACACCAGGCATAAGGCCGAGCCTTCCACCCTTTACCAAGTGTATAGATGCATTAAATTAAACAAGATAATATAATGATATCCCAACAATAAACATGTTCCTACAAGGAACAAACTCCAATCTTCACCTGCAACTAGCAACGCTATAAGAGGGGCTGAGCAAAGCGGTAACATAGCCAAACAATGGTTTGCTAGGACAAGGTGGGTTAGAGGTTTGACATGGCAATATGGGAGGCATGATAAGCAAGTGGTAGGTATCGTAGCATATGCATAGCAAAAGAGCGAGCATCTAGCCAGCAAAGATAGAAGTGATTTCGAGGGTATTGTCATATTTACTGCAAAGTTCTCCGAGTTGACGTTAGCTTGATCCTCGTAAGCTTACTCAACGGGTTCCTTGATCACGTACTCGTCTCCCGGCTCTACCCAAAGCAAGAACACAAGCAAAGGGAGACACAATCAACCACGTGCAATGCACAAGCAACATGATGCAAAACATGGCATGATATGCGGGATGCGATATGCGATGCATATGCATGTCTTGGAAAGGAAAGATTGAACCTGTCCTCAACTTGGAAAACCAAGAGTTCCACTGGAAAGAGGAGTTGATTTCGGTCGAAAACGATATAAAGATCACCGGAATCGGATGCACGGTTTGCAAATGGCAAGCAAAACAAATATGGCACCGATCTGCGATTAACAGCACGAGGCCATCTAAATGCATCAAGAACAACAAGCTACTGCACTCTAACATGACAACAAAGCACATGGAAGGGATCCACTCAAGATGCTTGACAAAAGATGAACACTGAGCTACGGCTAATTCACTCAATAGCAGGTTCAAACAAGCATGGCAAAAGTGCAAAAGATATCAGGTTACAGACTTAGTGAAAATAACATGTCAGGAATTTAACATTAGGAAGCAATGTTTAGAGCAAGATAACAACAAGCTACAAGGACATATCATGGCAAAGCAAGGCATGGCATGAAGCTACTCAAAGCATAAAACAAAATTCCCTTACTGACCATAAGCCAAAAGGGATCAGAAAATACAATGGCAACCCTGTGAACATAGCAATTACCGTTAACAGATTCAGACTTAGAAAACTGGAACATGGCAAAACAGATATTAAGTAGGCATGTTTGCGAGCTCGATGCACTCACCACAAGGCATTGCATGACAAACTAAGCATACACTCAGCAAGTAGACATGGCATAGAAGCTAAACATGGCAAGAACAACCTCATAGCATGCATGGATCAACTACAACAACCTCGACAAAATTGCTTAACATGTAAACATTCTTCCAGGAACATTTTATAGCAAAAGTAGAGCTGGATTGAGTCAAGCAAGGGTGCTCCATAATTGCAAACAAAGACACGGATGGAAAGAGCACAACAATATCTACAAAACATCCTTACTGATCATGCTCAAAAGAGGCATGGATCACTCTATAGCAACAAGAATACGTGGCATAAATAATATTAACAGGGAAAAGACTTAGAAGATTTCTAAGTCCCTGAAATCAGCAACATTACGAGGGCTACTTTGCATGCTTCTGCTAGTCACCACAGAGATCGCAAAAATACATGGCATACACCCCTGTAAAGATGGCATGGCATACTTCAAAACACATGTAGGGCTCAAGTTCATAGGAGGCACACATTAATCATGGCAAAAATGACAAATGTCCAAACTCTGATAAGAATCTGAAACTAACATCGCATAGCACTCTTGCAACAGCATTTAGGGCATCAAGATGAGCTCAAATGAGCATGGTGCAATGGTATGAAATGAAGTACTCGTCGAGACGAACAATTTGATATGCTACACGCCCAAAACGGAGCCACGGATGCAGAGTTATGATGCGAAGAAAAACGCTAAAATCAACTGGGACTAGGGCAAAAAGTCAACCTCTCCATATCATATCTAGGGTTTGCACGCGGATCGAGGCGCTCGCCGGAGTTCGTCGCCGGACTTGAGGGAGAGGGGCGGTGCCGGCGAGGAGAGGGACCCGGGGCGGCGGACGGGCGCCGGCAGGGCCGGATCCGGCGGCGGGCGG